>NC_045722.1:23821841-24082403 GCF_009834535.1 Camelus ferus | reverse complement strand
CACACACATACACAAAGACAGAGAGAGAGAGAGAGAAATATACATATTTGGGCTAATGGTTGCTATTAACATTTCAGGGAGGGTTGTTGTTTGATGGTTAATTAGGCTTGATGGAAATTTCCTATGATCTCTGACTAGTTCTTCTTACACCCCACTTACTTTGCTTAAGGTTTGTTTTTCTTTTTGCGTATCTGGAATACATTACCTAGCAATTCTTTCGGATAATCTGCAGGTGGTAAATTCTGGATCCTTGCATAATTGAAAACTTTGTTTTTCTACTTGACTTTGAGGAGATTTGGGAGATGATAGTTTCTCAGACTCACAGACAGTAAACAAACCTGTGGGCATCAGGGGAGAGAGGGGGTGGGAAGGGATAAATCAGGAGTTGGAGAAATGCTAATATTAACTACTAAATATAAAATAGATGAAAACCAGATTTCTTCTGTACGGCACAGGGAACTATACGCAGTACCTTACAGTATCTAATGAAAAAGAGTATTAAAATGAATATATGTAAGTATATGTATGACTAAAACATGATGCTGCTCACCAGAAATTGACACATTATAAACTGACTATACTACAATAAATAAAATAAAATAAAATAAAATAAAATAAAATAATCAGTTTCTCATCTGAGCTCTGACATTATAGCCCACTCTCTTCTCAAATCCAGATTTCCTAATAAGACCACAGATGTCATTTTGGTAATTATTCTATGGCAAATGATTTTCCTCTGTTGTAGGTGAATTTAAGATTTTTTTTCTTATCCTTAGTACACTGAAATTGAAATACTCAGTGTGTCTTTTACATCTAAGTTTTCAGGTCTTCCTTGACCTCAACATTCTTCTAAAAAGACGATTTCTTTATATTTTTACTTTCCCATCTGCTCAGTTATCTCTTTCTGAGATAACTACTAGAGTCAAGTCAGAACTTATTACAATGCCTACTGTCAATCAGCGGTTTCCAAAGCTAGTTTCCCACTGAAGGATTTCTTGATAAAGCAGATTCAGGCCTGGAGTGGGAGGTACAGGACAGACTTGGGACCTCGTTTTATTTTCTTCTGGAAAACAGAGCATCTATCAAAGATCAAGGGGACCATACCAAAGGGACACAGGAATCAACTTGATAATCTGAGCATCAGAAACGATAACTTGAATGAAATAAGACATGTGTGGGAGAAGGGTAACAGCTCAGTGGTAGAGCACATGCTTAGCATGCAGGAGGTCCTGGGTTCAATCCGCAGTACCACCATCAAAGTAAATAAATTAAAAAAAAAAAAAAACACTAATTACTTCCCCTTCAAAAAAAAAAAAAAACCAAAATGAATAAATAATTTTTTTTAAATCTTTAAACTGCTTTTAAAAGAGGAGGGGAAGGGAGGTATAGCTCAGTGGTAGAGCATGTGCTTAGCATGCACTAGGTCCTGGGTTCAATCCCCAGGATCTCCATTAAAAAAAAGACACATCAAATATCCAAACCCTGCAAATAATTCAAAATAATAATTAAATCGCATTGGTCATCTATTCAAGTATCTTGGACACTGCATAATATATTTAAAAATTGAAAAACAAACAAGCAAAATACCGCCAAACAAAAAATATGAGGAAAGCCTGGAATCAAGTCCCCAAATCTTCTCTGCCTAGACAAGAATGGTCATGATAATATAACACCTAGTTCATGTGATCAAAGAAGCAGCAAAAAGCAGGTGTATGAACGTGTCTGAAAACTTTAAAGTTATGCACATCTTAGATGATGCCATTTGAGGGCTCTTTTCAATAACAGACATTGACATACACCTAAAAAGCTACCTATCGACAAGGGAGAGAGGCCCTGAACCACGCCCAGCCCAGGTCCACACCCACAGCCCTTTCCAGGTCTCCTGCAGATGTGATGGCAAACCCAGAAGGAGACCCATTTTCCTCCAGAAGCGTATCATTTCTGAAACAGGTGTAACCTTTCCAATCCAGACCAAGCTACACCGTGTAGCCCATCATTCTGTTCATTGCCTCTATCTGAGATGAAGTTTCAAGCACTGTAAAAGCACTTCTCTTTAATTCTGTGTAATTTTTAAGTGATATCTGAAAAAGCAAAATGCGGGGAGCCAGTGGAAAGCTGGTTTGTGATGAGATGTCAATGACCTGCTGCTCCTTGGATACAAACCACCTCCAGGAAGGAAACACATTTCCTGTCATGAATATTCCCTTTCGGTTTTTAATTTAATCCACTGCCTGTAATTTTCCCTGTCCTGAACAATGCAGGTGCCATCTGCACAGTGTTGATTTCATTCACGCTCAATGGTTATTGACAGAGGATCGTCCTGGGCCACGGCCATCACACGAAATGCTCCACACATGGAACAAGAGGAAGGAGGGGACCAACTGGCATGCTGCCCTCCCTCCAAGGGAGAGGAGGTGAGGGGGGATGCCCTGCAGCTGGGGGCCGCCCCTGGTCCAATTCCAGGTACCCAAAGCTGCCTTCAATGCCTCTCATCTCTGAGACCATGTGTCGATATAGACCCCCTCTCTGGAGTAAGGACTTTGAGAGAAAAGCCTTTCCTGCAGTTGCCGTTGCCTCTGGAGCTATAACCACAGGACCACTAACACAAAGGACAGGGACGCCTCAAAGCCAGATTCCCAGAGATTCTCCTGCTTTAAATATCTACACTGCATGCAATTTACCTAACTTAAAAATAAGAAAAGTATCTCCTGACAGCCAACTGTCTATAGGATGTGCCCCTGAAGACCAGCCAGCAGCATGTGTATGTCCCCAAGTACCAGGATTCTATGGGCTTTGTCTATTTTTATCAATACCTGTTATTCTTTAGTTTTCATCGAGGAATTTTGTTGGTCATCAATCTACAGATATTTCAGGCAAATACAAAACATCGTCCTAAGTGATTCAGGCACCATTTGTTGAGTAACTAAAACATTTAATAAAAAAATCCAAAAGTAATGTTTTTGGCTTTAAAAAAAAAAAGCTTGTAAAGAAGTTTTTAAAATGTTTTGTTCTTCAGTATGGAGATTCCTCAAAAGACTAGGAATAGACTTACCGTATGACCCAGGAATCCTGCTCCTGGGCTTATATCCAGAAGGAACTCTACTTCAGGATGACACCTGCACCCCAATGTTCATAGCAGCATTATTTACAATAGCCAAGACATGGAAACAGCCTAAATGTCCATCAATGGATGACTGGATAAAGAAGAAGTGGTATATTTATACAATGGAATACTATTCAGCCATAAAAACCGACAACATAACGCCATTTACAGCAACATGGGTGCTCCTGGAGAATGTCATTCTAAGTGAAGTAAGCCAGAAAGACAAAGAAAAATACCATATGAGATCGTTCATGTGTGGAATCTAAAAAACAAAAACAAAAACACAAAGCATAAATACAAAGCAGAAATAGACTCATAGACATAGAATACAAACTTGTGGTTGGCAAGGGGGCAGAGGGTGGGAAGGGATAGACGGGATTTCAAAATTGTAGAATAGATAAACAAGATTATACTGTATAGTACAGGGAAATATACACAAGATCTTATAGCAGCTCACAGAGAAAAAAATGTGACAATGAATATATATATGTTCATGTATAACTGAAAAATTGTGCTCTACACTGGAATTTGACACAACATTGTAAAATGATTAAAAATCAATAAAAAATGTTAAAAAAAATAAAATGTTTTGTTCTTAAGTGTTTTAAAACTTTTGATCAATTAATTTTTTTTTAATGGAGGTACTGGAAATTGAACCCAGGACCTCGCACATGTTAACCACGTGCTCTACCACGGAGCTGTACCCACCCTCCTCCAACTGATTTTTAAAACCCATAAAATGTTTCATTTACTACATAAGATATAAATATAAAGTCAAGATTTCTTAAGCTAACATACCAAAAAGTGCCTTACCTCATTAAGGCTGTCTTTGAAAATGGTATAGAACTGTTTTAAGTTGCTTAGGACAATTTGGGGCATTTTTATTCTTCTCCAGGGTCATATTATAAGCAGCCAAAAGAAAAACAGAAAATCCGTCTCCATCTCATTTGTGAGCCACCAACATTCATCATGAGACCCTGCTTTGAGCTAGTCCTGTCAGTCTTAGTAAAGAAACTCATCTGAAAATAAGAGTATCTCTACCAAAAATTTTCAAATAACAAGAGTCCAAAAGTATTGATATTTTAATAGCTTTACTAGTGTAACTGCATCACCTTCTACAGGGGCTACATTAAAAGAAAACATTCATTTACATTTAAATAAATCATAAACATAAGAAGTATGTGAAAATGTTTATTCTCTCATTCTTGCTTAAGTCAAAGGTGCAAACACAGAATAGGAAACGGTATTATTTAGATAATACCTCGTAGGCATATACTCAGTAGGTCACTAAAGACCATCTCAAGGACAGGCTCAGACGCTCTTCTTAGGAACTGCATTAACTTAAGAAAGTGGCAGGCACAACTCTGCCCAAGTGTTCACTGCTCAGTAAGTTTAAAGGGACCCATTAAATATTAAAATGATACTATGGAAGTATCAACATGGATTTGTAAATCACATAATGGATGGAAACTACAAAATAACATATTTTGACCATTGGCTTAGTTGCTGATAAGAGTATCCTATAAGTTTCTAGTTCAAGATGCCAGCTTATACCCATCTGTGTCCCCTTCCCCTCCAAGACCACCGAAATTAACATACAGGAGGGAAACAGTATAAACACCCCAAAACAAACAGAATGACAGATACAAACTAATATATATAAAAGAGATTAACAACGAGGTTCTAATGTGTAGCACAGGGAATTATGTTCACTATCTTGTAATAACTTATAACGAAAAAGAATGTGAAGATGAATATATATATATATATATAACTGAATCACTATGCTGTACACCAGAAACTAATACAACATCGTAAATCAACTATACTTAAAGAAAAAATAGCTAAACTGAAAAAAAAAAAAGGAACAGGGCCATAAAAAGACAAGATATTTCAATACATGACAAGCAGAGAGCACACGCACATACGGAGGCTTGGTGACTGTAAAAGCAGACAGAGGAAGTCATGTGCTAAATATCGGTGGCAGGTTTCAGGGTGGAGGGAGCAGGTCTGCTTTGTAGAAGCCCACAGAGCTTAGAAGAGCCCTGAGTCTGGAAGAGGGCAGGAGAGAGTAAGGACCGAGTGGAGCTGTCCCAGGTGAATGTACAGAAAGCTTTGTCAACTCCCTTCTGAGAATAACCAGCATCCTGGGTTTCTCCTCACTCCATGGGGTCAACACTCAAACAAATGGATCTGACTGGTTAGGGCTGTACCGTACAACATGGTGGCCACTGCAAAATGTGGCTGAAGTCCCTGATGCCCGGCCAGTGCTAACTGAGAGCCTAACACACATGGATTCCCAAGACTTAGTTCTACCCTCCCCTAAAAGTATAAACTATCTCATTAACATGTTTATGTTCATTACATATTGCAATTTTAATAATTTAAAAATATTGAGTTAAGCAAGCTATCTTATTAAAAATAAATGCTGTCCTCTACGACAGCACTTCCACCAATGTTCCTGCTCCCTAATTAAAAAATACAAAGAGCATTTTTTAAGACTCAGAAGGCATTTTAGGAAGTCTTGGCAAACAAACAGAAAAAATAAATAGAAAGACAAATAAGTAAAATTAGAAGAAGCAGGGGAATGGGGAGTAACCCTAGAAGAAATAATGTCATTTGGTTTAAAATAAAGGAACTACAAAAATGAAGAAGGAAAGGACAACCCTCCAACTGGCACCCTTGGACAATGAAGGGCAAGTGGAGCAGAACAGAGAACAGAGGAGGACCCAGGGGACAGACAGAGTGACTGAGGACTTAGAGAAAGGAAGGTAAGATAAGGCTTAGCGAAGGGGGTAGAAAAGGAGAGCATCTGAGCTTGACACCAGGCCCAGATGACATGGACACTCAACCCCACAGAACAGCATGGAACCCACAGCACCAGACCCACAGAGAAGGAAATGTGGGCTCCAAAAAGCGGCTTTGCAGAGAACACTGCTAACACGGTCACCAAATCCTGATGGTGGCTTTTTTGTTTTAAGTATAATCAAGCTAACATCAAAATTATAAATAACAAATGCTGGAGACAGTGTGGAGAAAAAGGAATCCTCTTACACTGTTGGTGGGAATATAATTTGGTGCAGCCACTATGGAGAACAGCATGGAGGTTCATTAAAAAACTAAAAATAGACTTACCATATCATCCAGCAATCCCACTCCTGGGCATGTATCTGGAGAAAACTCTAACTCAAAAAGTGCACCCAACGTTCATAGCAGCACTATTTACAACAGCCAAGACATGGAAACAACCTAAATGCCCATAGACAGATGAATGGATAAAGAAGTTGCAGTATATATACACAATGGAATACTACTCAGCTATAAAAATGAAATAATGTCATTTGCAACAACGTGAATGGACCTAAAGGTTATCATATTAATTAAAGTAAGTCAGACAGAGAGGGAAAAATACCACATGACATCACTTATATGTGGAATCTAAAAAAAATGATACAAATGAACTTATTTACAAAACAGAAACAGACTCACAGACATAGAAAACAAACTCATGGTTACCAAAGGGGAAAGAGGAGGATAAATTAGGAATTTAGGATTAGCAGATGCACACTACTATATATAAAATAGATAAACAACAAGGCCCTACTGCATAGCACAGGAAACTATATTCAATAACTTGTAATAACTTATAATGGGAAAGAATCTGAAAAAGAATATATATTATATGTGTGTGTGTGTATAACTGAACCACTTTGCTGTACACCTGAAACTAACACAAGATTGTAAATCAGCTATACTTCAATTAAAGAAAGGATAGAGAAATTAAATATGGCTGCAGAACAAAATGTGAATGTTACCAAAGTTGAGATGGAAGGACATAAAGAGAAGTAGGAGCAGAACAGGAGTGATTACAGAGACTGGAAACTGAACTACAGTTAACAAAAGTTACAAATTTTGAGACTGTCTTTTTTTTCCAGCAAGTTAGTTCATAGATACAGTAAAGATTATTCTGATTTTTCATTGAGGTATCATTGGTTTACAACATATAAGTTTCATGTGTACGACATTGTATTTTCACTCCTGTACATACCCCAGCGTGCTCACCATCCAAAGTTTAATTTCCATCACTACACCTGTTGACCCACTTTACTGGTTTCACCCTTTTGAAGGTAAAAAAGTGACCAGTGGAAGAAGTGAGAACAGAGGTGTGAGAGGGGTTGGGGCAAGCTGTGAATAAGCCAAGTCATAGAAATGGGTAGAGTTGACCATCAAGGAATAGAAATATAAACAGAGTATTAAAATAGGAGTCACATGGGGGAGGGCAGAGCTCAGGGGTAGAGCCTGTGCTTAGCATACTTGAGGTCCTGGATTCAATCCAAGTGCTTCCATATAAATGAATAAATTAATAACCTAAGTAGTCATCCACCTCCCCTCCCCAAAAAAGAATAAAAAGTAAAAAAAAATAAAATAAAATAGGAGTCATAACCAGAAACAGAGGCTGCAGAAGGTTTTGAGAGATGAACAGCAATGAGAAACATGGAGCAGGGTCAGGCTTTTTGTAAACCCTTTACTGTTGGCTCTGTAAATGTTGTGTGTCTTGTTGACATTTTTAAATATTAAAAAATGCCCTAGCTTCTACATTTTTTCCATATTATAGACATACTAAATAACTGAAACATCCATTTGTGGGCAGACGTAGTGGATAATACAACGTCTACATGCGATAAAGTTCACCAACCATGTAGTCATTACACTAAGAATCCTTTAATTATCCTTGAAAAACAAAATAATCATCAATTTCCATGTGAAAGGTAAAACAACAACAGCAAAAAGCCTTTAAAAGCAAATGTATAGGAAAATATCTTCATGAGCTTGAAGAAGGGAAAGGCTTCTTAAACATAACAAACTAAGCAGTAAACACAGAAGAAAGGAATTATAAAATTAAGCCCATTAAGAATTTCCATTCATCAAAAGATACTGTTTATCTGTAAGCATATTCTACTTCAATTAAAAGTTTACAAATGAGAGAAAGAAAGGACATTAAAAGACAAACCGGAGAGTCTTAGAAAATATTTGCGAAAACATTTATGTCGGGGCTTATGTCCACAATATAGAAAAACTTACACAAATCCCAATAAGGGGAAAAAAAAAACAGCACACACACAAAAGGCAAGATTAAAAATAGGCAAGAGACATGAATAAACACTCACAAAAGAAGACACCAATACCAAGTGGAAAATTAAGAAATGGTTATGTCCTCGACTTTATTTGTAATCAGGAAACTGCTAATTAAAGTCACAAGGAAGTATCACTCCCCACCCACTGGAATGGTAAATTTAAAAGACTAAAATATAAAGTGTCAGTGAGTATGCAGAACAACAAGAATTTTTCAGATACTGCTGATGAGAGTGTTAATTGCTACAATCATTTTGAAAAGTGTTTGGCTTCATCTGGAAAAGTCAGCAACATGCCATCCTCTGGCCTGGCAAGTCCCCATGTGTGTATCTACACACATGACAGACAGAAATACAAAAACATGTGTGTCAAAACACACACACCCCAATGTTCATAGCAGCACTATTTACAACAGCCAAGACATGGAAGCAACCTAAATGTCCATAGACAGATGAATGGATAAAGAAGTTGTGATATATACATATAAATATATACACAAAATGGAATACTACTCAGCCATAAAAAAGAGTGAAATAATGCCATTTGCAGCAACATGGATGGACCTAGAGATTATCATACTTAGTGAAGTAATTCAGACAGAGAAAAACAAATGCCATATAATATCACTGTTTTGTGGAACCTAAAACAAATGATACAAATGAACTATTTACAAAACAAGAATAGACTCACAGACAGAGAAAACAAACTTATGGTTGCCAAAGGGGGAAGGAAGAAAGGGATAAATTAGGGATTTGGGATTAATATTTATAGACTACTATGTACAAAACAGATAAACAACAAGGAACTACTATATAGCACAGGGAAAAGTATTCAATATCTCATAATAATCTATAATGGAAAAAAAAACCAAAAGAATATATATGTGTATGTATAGCTGAATCACTATGCTGTACACCAGAAACTAACACATTGTAAATCAAATATATGTCAATTTAAAAAAAGACATGTGTAAGAATACTCATGGCAGTGTTCTTCATAATAGAAAAAAGCAGGAAACAACTTTGATCTCCATTAAGAGAAGGACAAATCATGTTACAGTCACACAATAAAAATGAATAATCTGCAGCAACAGGCAACAGCTGGGGTGACTCTCATAAAAATAAAAGTGAGCAAAAGAAAATAAGACAACACATACTGTGTACTTGTGTGATTCCACTTATGTAAAGTTCTGGAGAAGGGCAAAACTAAATCCTGGTGCTTGACATCAGGCTAACAGTTTTCCAGTGGGAAGAAAGGGAGGAAGAGCTATGTTGGGTCGTGATGACCCACGTGGGTTCCCTGTGATAACCCACTGAGTTGGCTTTGATATTGTAAAACTGAGTTGGTTTTGATACTGCGCCACACTGTGGATATATGTAACACTACAATTCAAACTTCGACACATAATTAAAGTATGACTTTCAAAATGAAACATGTCTCTCTAAGAGCTAGCTAGGGTATTAAAGAGGTTACTTCAAATGTCAGTAAAACATCTTAATAGAAAACAGTGAAGGAAGAAATGTTTCCAGACCAGTGATTTTCACTGTAAATGTTACTAGTTTGAGCTTAATCAACCAGTGGGCAGTCTTAGCTAAATTTGCTGAATCCAAGCCCCCAATATGATACACTGTATGTGTGAGCTTCTTAAAACAGATACATTAGATCAAAAAAAATTGTACAATTCTGAAGTTTCGAAACACCTGGAGCTTTACCTAAGCATCTGCTTTCTCTTCACCAAAGGGAGAGAGAGAGAGAGAGAGAGGGGGAGAGAGAGAGAGAGAGAGAGAGAGAGAGAGAGAGAGAGAGAGGGAGAGAGAGAGAGAGAGAGAGAGAGAGGAGCTGTTTCTTGCTCAACACCACCTCTTTTACCCCAAGACAGGAATCTTTGCTGATGATTTGCCCTCAGTGATCCCACTATAAATTTCCCACTCTGGGAATCATCTCACAGGTGCCACTCATTAACCATGATAACCACAATGTCCCCCACTTTGTCCACTGGCTCCTGCACTGGGGTCAGGTCAGCTCCTTTTTCTACCACCTGACTCCGAGCCTGGAGTCAGCCCCATGTCCAGTTCCCACAGCCAGCTCCCTGGCAGCGACTTTTAACCCATAAAGCAGGATTTTAAACAATTCTTTACTCAATTTCAAGTTAGTTTCAGTCATTTGGCTTTCTGGGAGTTGTGACTCCAAGCCCTTTACTGTAACCTCTAGCTTTTACTCTTGGAAACTTAATAAGCATATTATGTGATGTCTCATCTTGTGATAACAAAAAAAAATCAGCAAAGAGAGATAAGACTAACAGGTCTGGGTGTATGTGTGCTTACACACATAAATACACACATGCAAACTTTCTTTTTAATTGTTTTTATTTAGAGGGCTCTTTCTGTGAAAACCATTGATAGCTGATGTTGAAAATGAACAAAGAAACCACTGAAATAAAGAACATAGGAGTTACAAAGTCCAAATTACTTTCTTCTTCTCCAAGGAATAAAACACTACCTAATCTTGATGAATCCATAGAGGAGGAGAGATTTTCACTGGCATCCCTCCATGACAAGATTATTTCTCTCCCTTTAACAGCAAGTCAGGGATGAATCGAGAGCTCTGAGAGAACTGAGCCTTTGGGGAGCCACTTCAGTGGTAGACTTGAAAAGCAGCATTTGCAAGCAAGCTTCCTTCATAAAAGTGCCCATAATCCTCAGTCTATAAAGCTAAAAGAATTTTGTACCTTATGTCCCAGAGCCATAAAGAGGTTTAAGAGGGATACAATTTCTACCATAATAAATCTGGATCAATTATGAAAGATGCATTGTAGAGTAAACAAGTCTTAATTTAGAATTTCACTCCTGCTGCCAGCCATGATGAACTAGGTGGTTCTCATCAACCCTCCGGAGAGAACAATTGGAAAAATGCAACAATCCTGTGCGTGAAGGCTCCAAAAAACTATGAGGGCAATGAGGGGCAGCAGGACCAAGACCCATGAAAGGGAGAGAAGCTTAGGAGAGTAAAAAGATCTGGGGCCACTTTTCCAGAACCACCAGAAACCATGATTCTATAGCAATGCCTAAGAGGCCAAAAGTTGAAGCAGATCTTGACAGACTCGAGAGTTAGCAGGACAAGTGGGAGCCCAGGGTCCACAGAACAGAGGGAAGATCCTGGTAAGTTCTCCATATTCACACCCTAGAATGGATCTGCAAAATTCAGAAATAAACCAGCCCTCGCAGGAATGGAAGACCAGGTCCACATCTTTGCAACTACTAACTGAATTAAGGTGATTTGTGCTTGCTGGTACCTACATCTGGCTTGTCAGGAGCAACCATGAAATTGGAGTGAGGGTGTGTCCTGGAGATCTTCAAATTAACTCTGCAATTTTTCACACACAATGTCTGGGACAAAATAAAAAAGCAACCAGGCTTAGAAGTAACATCAAGAATCATTTTGTAACTTAATAAGTAACATTGTGAATCATTTCAACAAGTATTTTCTAAACAACTTCTAATATAAAAATAAGAATAAGACATTATGCTATACACCAGAAACTGAAACATTGTAACTGGCTATACTTCCATTAAAAAAAAATAAGAATAGGGATGGAATATGGAGTGATGGTGAGCATTATGGAATAGTAAGGAAAGAACACAATTTTATTTTATTTATTTTTTTAATTGAAATATAGTCAGTTACAATGTCAATTTCTGGTGTGCAGCATAATGTTTCAGTCATACATATATGTACATATTTGTTTTCATATTCTTTTTCTTTATAGGATATTATAAGATATTGAATATATAATTTTATTCTAAAATTCATATTAGTTTACTACTTGGCCTATTTGTGTCACTTTAAAAGTAATGTATACTAGTATTGTTTAAGGTGCCATAAGAATGTCATGCCATTTTAATTTTTCAATATTTCTCTATATATCCTATAAATATGAGAAAAGATAGCCTAAACTGCACCAAATGCCTTGAGTAATGGTGATTTGGGTAATTTTATTCCCCTGCAGTCCTTCTTATGTTTAATTTGATTTCTTGCAAAGAATACATATTACATTTGTGGTTATAAGAAATATCACTTATAAAAACATTATTAGTGTAGTCTGGTGCAGTCATTATGGAAAACAGCATGGAGATTCCTTAAAAAGCTAAAAATGGATTTACCATATGATCCAGCAACCCCACTCCTGGGCATATACCTGGAGAAAACTATAATTCAAAAAGACACATGCACCCCAATGTTCACAGCAGCACTACTTATAATAGCTAAGACATGGAAGCAAACTAAATGTCCATTGACAGATGACTGGATAAAGTAGTTGTGGTGTGTGTGAGTTTATATGTGTGTGTGTGTTCATGTATGTGTATGTGTATGTATGTGTGTGTGTGTGTGTGTGTGTGTGTGTGTAATGGAATACTACTTAGCCATAAAAAAGAATAAAATAATGCCATTTGCAGCAACATGGATGGACCTGGAGATCATCATACTAAGTGAAGTAAGTCAGAAAGAGAAAGAAAATACCATATGATATCACTCATATGTGGAATCTTAAAAAAAAAAGAAAAGACACAAATGAACTTATTTACAAAACAGAAACAGACTCACAGACATAGAAAACAAGCTCATGGTTACCAGCAGCGGAAGAGGTGGAAAAGGATAAACTGGGAGTTCAGGATCAGCAGATACAAACTACTATATATAAAACAGAAAAACAACAAGGTCCTACTGTACAGCACAAGGAACTGTATTTAATATCTTGTAGTAAACTATAATGAAAAAGAATATGAAAAGGAACATATATATGTATACGTATAACTGAATCACTGAGCTGTACATCAGAAACTGACACAATACTTTAAATAGACTATACTCCAATTTTTTAAAAAGGGAAAAAAACATTATTAGGATAATTACATAATGGTACTGTGGATTTTCTTCACAGACTGTATTCAAGATGTATCATTTTTAAAACACCTATTTGGTTATATTAAATTAGAGTTGTAGCATTTTAAATCCCCCAAGGGATTTCAAATAACACACATGGGCTTAAGTGCTGAGCTCCACACCCATGCCTGCCCTTTGCGGTACCAAACCCTAAATGCACGACCACCGGGTTCTACTGTCTTGTGACTAAAGCTGCTAGAAAGTTGAATCTACAATCCAAAATCTATATAACAGCAAAAATCATCCATGCATAATTATGTGCCATACATTTCTGAATAATCATGTGCTGATCCATATTATTCATTTTAAATACCTTGCCTTCCAGACACACTTTCGTAACTGTACACATTTATTTTATGTAAAGCAACACATGGAATGGTCTTTAGATGTGTGTGTACAGGTGAACGACCCGATGGCAGACATAAAGAAGAAATATTATAGACACCGTTGGTAGTTTAGAACCTCACATTTGCATCATTTCAAAATGATTTCTTATGCCTCATCTCATTACCACCCCAGTTACAAGCCCACAAAGTAAATTAATAATCACCATAAGTCAAAGTGTGCATTTCGGAATAATTTAGGTAGTTTCCTTTATCAAATTTATCTATGTACCTACATGAAGTTCACGTACATGGTTATATACAATAGACAATATGCCCAAAATGTCTCGGAGTCTGTCCACCGCTCCACATCCCCACAGTGACCATTCTAGCTCCGACCTCTTCATCCCTTGCCTACAGTTCCTCTTCTCTCTAATCGGTCCCACACACACACTGCCCTCTGCACCCTCCATCTAAACAGAGATCTAGCAACATTTTTATCCAATTAAAATTACACCACCCCTTCCCACTCCCCACCCCATGCCTCACCAAGGGGGCCTGGTGGATAGCTAAAGCAGGTCACAGCAGGGAAAACTAGTCCTCTGAAAGCACACACTCTGTCTTTAAAGTGTATGCACATTTTTTTCATTCTAATCTATAATTTATATTTGTTGGATTTAATATAAATATCATGATTTGGACTGTTCCCATTTCTAGGAAAATATGCCATGGCAAGCTGGTCTTGCAGCTTCACAAAACCTCTGGCACAATGCCTCCACTGCCTCATGTCCTGGTAGATGCCCTGCAGAGCACGCAACACATCTCACACTCTACCCTTCTCCTGTCTATGGTCTGAATGCCCCTCAGCTCTCCCACCAGAAGACAACCCAATCCTTCACCCTGCAAGGTGCATTTCTAGAATCTAATGCTTTCAAAAGTGTATGTAAGGAAAAGTGAGTAGTTTGGTCAATATGATATCCCTGTTTGAGAAATTCTCAATAAATATAGGCACACTGAATTTTCTGAAGAGTTCAGCAGCAAAATACGCAGCCAAGATCAACCAGGAGCCAGTGTTCTGTAAACACACCTTGTTGAAGGTGTGCTGTCCTCACCTCTCTCTCAGTCTTTCCTCACACTGATCGCCTTACCTGTTAAGCCTTTCTGGTTTTCTCCAACTGGCAAAGTCCTACTCACCTTTAGAAATCTAATTCCTAGCCACTCTTGCTGGAGGGAAATATGTCCTCCTGTGTGTATCTGCACCACTCTGGACAGACATTAGTGGTCAATTACACATGAGGTAATCTGAGATTTACATGTCAGTCTCCCTAGATAAACTGTGAATTCCAGAAGTAGAAATAATCCCTTAACCAGGTATAAATTCCCAGAATCTAAGAAAGTCCACAAGAAGGGTTCAGTAAGTATGTGCGGAATAAGCTGATAAACAGGTAAATGACCTTCCATGAAAACAAGAAATGTAGAATCATATGTTATCTCCCTATTACCCCAGCCAGGAAATCTCTGCTGGCAGAAAGAGAGCAAGAACAAGATCTGGGGAGAAAAATGGCCTCTAGAACAGCCCAGTCAGGGTGAGCACAGGACCCACAGAACTGAATTTGTAAAGAAAACCTGACACAAACAGTTAAGACTTTGCCACGTGGATCCCTAATGAGTCACCGTGTCTCTGTCCGGGGTTCTGAAAGTCCTCTGGAAAGCCCTGGCTTTGCTTCAGCACCAGACAGAGCCACTTCGGGCTGGAATACAAATGTTTGCATGTTTCATTATTTCTGATATAGAGACCTCCTCTTTGCCCAGGATCGAAGGACAGTCACATTCAATCAGTTGCCCTCAGCCAGGTTAAATAAATGAAGCTGACTTTGCTCTTCAAAAGAAGTTACAGATTCTAAAGGAGGCAGGAGATGCAAAGGACTTGCAAGACAGATGTGGGTTTTCCTCACAGCGTTGCCTCTAACCAATGAGCAACCTCGGGCAAGTGACCATTCCTTCCTGGGCACTGACGTCCGGACCTTTGAGTTGCGTGGCTACATAATGAAGATCAAGCAAACCTTTGGTGAATCACCGCTGCGTGTCAAGCACTTTCTCTTATTTAACCCTCTCAAAACCCTGTGAAGTGGGTATTATTGTTCTCATTTTACACCTGAGGAAACAAGGCTTAGAAAGGTAAAGTAATTTGCTCGAGGCACTCCATGAGCTCAAAGCATTGCCTGGTTGGGAAGTTCAACGTATTCATGGCTAGACCCTTGATCAAGGTGAGACCCAGGCTTTCTCCCCACCCACCCCACCATGACTTCTGACTATTGACAGCCGTCTTCACAAGGGCTTCCCTAATACTAGAATGTATTAGAGACACACTGTGCTTATACTTTTGTTATTTAAAAATTTTCTAACTTGACAAATGACAAAATGTTTCTTATTTTTTCCCTTCTTAATCATCACATCATGAAACTATAGCTTATGCTTAAATTTTTCATAAAAGCCAAAAATCCCTCATGTCACCTGATTCCTCAAGGGTCTCTTAAAGAGGCAGAGGTACCAAGGAAGAAACCCACAGCTTCATAGTGAGCAGTCTTCTCTCCAAGAGAAACTGCCACAGTCCTGGGAGTCCTGCTCCACTTGGTTACTGCTTCTGCTCCTTGGCTGATACGCCACTGCACCTCCACACCCCATCCAGCCAGCACAAGGCAGGGGTGGGGCTGTGGGAGGGTGTTTTGTTTTGATGAAAATAATCATAGTCTTAATCATGTGTCTAACTTTGTGGTCCCTCAAAGTTGCCTCCACATTCTCTGGGTCTTCACAATGACCAATGAAGTGCTAACACGTCCAGTTTCTTAACAGGAAAGTACAGATTTGGGATGTTTAAGAAACTTACCTAACAATGGATTACTATTCAGTCAAGAAAAAGAATAAAATAATGCCATTTGCAGCAACATGGATGGACCTGGAGATCATCATACAAAGTAAAGTCAGTCAGAAAGAGAAAGAAAATACCATGTGGTATCACTCATATGTGGAATTTAAAAAAAAAAAAAAGATACAAATGAACTTATTTACAAAACAGAAACAGACTCACAAACAGAAAACAAACTCATGGTTACCATGGGGAAAGGGGGTGGGAAGAGATAAATTGGGAGTTTGAAATTTGCACTTCATGAGGAGTGACAGAAATGTTAGGTATCTTGATTGAGGTGGTGGTTTCATAGGTACAATTCATCAAATTGTACATCTGAAATATATATAGTTTACTATACAGAAATTATACCACAATAAAGTTGCTAAAAAAAATTACCTAAGACCAACCATTCAAAACAAAGCCAGAACCTACCCAGGCTCCCAAATACAAATCCTGAGCTCCCTGAAGTAACAGCAAAAGTGCTCCATAAAAGTGCTTGCCCCCCACACCAAATGCCACCGAGCCTGTTCCCCTCCAAAGCCCCTGCACCTCCATTTCTCTGCCCTGGCTCAGCTCAACACCAGGGCTCCTTTCCCCTAACCCCAAATTTCCATCCTTTCCCCTTTCCTGTAGTCTGAGCTCTGCAAACAGCAGTTTCTGCCCTTGTAACCCACGGGACAGCACTGTGATAACCTGTCCACATCACCACACACACACAAGGAATATTC
The DNA here is from genome assembly GCF_009834535.1 of Camelus ferus. NCBI lineage: Eukaryota > Metazoa > Chordata > Mammalia > Artiodactyla > Camelidae > Camelus > Camelus ferus. Next base: position 24,065,267 of record NC_045722.1, on the reverse strand, counting down.
TGAAGCATTGGTCTATCTACAGAAAGATGTACACATTTAACACAGGCATAGTGTGAGAGAGGAAGCCATTCATCATGGCAGTTTTAACTAGGTTTGTGATGCAACGGGGCAGCAGTAGTAGAGTGGGTCCTCTCTATTGCAGGACCAGGAAATATGACCTGTCTTCTTACATCTTTCTTGTGAATGTCTCTGGGGGCTCTTAGCACTTTCTACCTGTGTGGTTATCCTCACATCTCTTTCCTACCGCATTCTTCCTTCCCTGGAACATCATTATCCCTGTACGCTGCTCCAGAGCTGAGTCCAAAGCCTTGTTCAGGCTAGACACTGAAACTCATTTACAAGAACTTAACACACTTTTGTAAAAGATTTGTTTTGTACGAAGGATATGCCAATGAAACTTAAATACCCAAAGTAGTTTCAAAGAGTGAAATAACAAACTTGCACAGATATCACACAGATGTGCTAACTGAAGTGAGCACAAATAAGTAAGCAAGAAGCCCATGAGGCTGGAAGCGGCTGCCTCAAGGAGCAGACAAGTGTATCCTGGCTGTGGATCCTGGCTCATCCTTGGAGCAAGACGACCTGCACCACCCTTATCAGGAAGGCAAAAGATGCCCGTAACTGGAACTGAGAAGGGTGGTCTACAGGCTCACAGCTGGCCCTCTGCCTGCACGGATGAACCAGCGACAAAGCAGAAGGCCAGGCTCCTCCCCAGAGAAGTTACATACCAAGGGCAGCAGAAAAGTCTAGAAATGCCTAAACTGACACCAATTTGTCGGACTGTATGCCAATACTTATACCATAAGGGGTACTAATATGTGACCATTCGGACCTGTTCTTGAGGATTCCCGGCTCGGGACAGATACTTTCTCCCTTAGTTTCTAAGCTGATGGAAAGGCGAGTCTGAAGCACCCACACACAGGTGGCCGGGGTGTGCCAGGTTCCTTCACTGGCAGGTAGGGAAACCGAGGCACGCGGCGGCGGGCATTGGGGTGAGAGCGAGGGACCGCCCGGCCCAGGGCCAGCGAGAGTGTCCTGGCTAAGTCATTCCGCCTCTCCGCCCGACGCTTCCACGACCCCCTGGAGAGGAGAGGGCGACCCGGAGCCGGGCCGGGACTCACCACGTCCATGATCTGCAGAAGGCTCAGGGAGAAGTAAACGGTGAGCGGTTGCGAGTCGTTGGCCACGGGCCTCTCCAAAGGATTGTAGTTCTTGACCAAATCCTTGTAGAGCTTCCTCTGGAACTCTCCTTGCAGGGACACTTAAGGAGAAGAGAGCCCGGGGGGCTGCTCAAAGGCGGCCAGTGGGGGTGCCTCCCACGCGCCCTGCCCACGATCCCGCCGCCCAAACTGCGCAGCCCAGACACGCGGGGCTCGCCTCCCCCGGCAGCGCCCCTCGCTGCCCGTCTTGGGCTGGAACCCCCAAACCTGGACCCGGCGCGGGGCGCCCGGAGCCTCCCAGGATGTGCCCGGGATCCCGCGGACGAGGAGTGGAGGGCGAGGACCTCCGGCGGCTTTACCGTGCAGGAGCGACGCGACCAGCGCCAGACACACCGAGCCGCGCATGTTGGGTCCCGGGCTGCCGCGGGCAAGCGCGCCCTCTACTCCGCTACCGGCCCCGGCCTGCGCCTGCGGCCGCGGAGCCGCCTCTCCCGGCTCGGCTCGCGCGCCTTAAAAGAGCTGAGCGCGCGCCCCCGCCCGGCCCGCCCCCGCGCTCCTCTTCACGTGATGAGCCCCGCTCCCGCCGCCCAACCCAGCGCCCCACCCCTCCCCGTCTCCCATGCCACCTCCTCCCTGTCCCCACTCCCTCCCGCCCGGCCCGGGGCTGCTCGGCGGCCGCCTGGGTAACTGCAGCCCGGGTAACTGCGGCCCGCGCGCGCCAGGGGACGTGCGCCCCCTCCCCGCCTCCGTCTCCACCGAGTGGTCCTTGCGTGCCGGAGGCTATCCACCGCCAGGCTCTGCTGGTCCTTTCTCTCCTTTGTTGCCACTCCGCTCCCTCCCGCTGGCAGACAGAAGCGGCGCTGGGCCGCTGGGAGAGCGCCGGGACCATTCAGGGTCCGGTTCTCTATGGCCATCTCTCCCCTACGCCCGGCGGCGGGGTAAAGCAGGCTTCCACAGGTTCGCTCCAAGGAGAGCAGACAGACCTGAGGCAAGCCCCTCCTACCTCCCGCCAGAGGTGGATGTTCTTTGAGCAACCATTTGCTGGGCAAACACCAGCCTGATTCTCAGCTAGGTCCTGGAAGTGCCAAGAGAAGCCAAGTCGGCCAGGAGGCATCTTACAGAGAGGAGGCGCTGCAAAAGTGTGTGATAGGACTCCCAGTGTGTATCCTCTTTATGACTTGTTCTGTTTTAAGGAGATTCAAAAGGTTGAAAAGTTAACTCCCAACCCTTTCCCAAAAAGACAGTCTAAACACCAGACACCAGTCAACGGGGTCAGGAGCTTAGTCATGTCTGGGATGTTGAAGAGGGGGCGTGGTTCCGAAAGAGGATAGGGGAGAGGGTGCTGGGGAGGTCTTTCAAGAGTGGTGAGAAAGCTCTGCCCATTTGCTCACAGTGTGCATGATGCAGAAAGCTGAGTGCAGAGGGGTTCCCTGCGCCCACTAGAAGGGACTCTGCTGCTCACCCTTCTCAGGCCCCAGAGAATCTGAGCTACACCTGGAGCTGGGTCACTGTGGATCAGCAGAGGCAGTGCCCACGTTTCTGAGCCACGTAAGGCACGGGATTCTTGGATGGCACCAAAAACTAGGGAAAGGCTCACCAAAATGTGACAGCCCTTGAATTTACCCAGGCAACTAAACCAGTTGTTCAATTTGGAAAAACAAAGAAATATGCCAACATTCCAATGAAGTGTCTTGTAGTAAATTCACACCCGTTAACTGATGCATGTGAAAACCAATAATCAGTACAGGTTCTGATGAATTTCATAAGACCCCAGAAGAAGGATGGATTCATTCTTTCTGGGGAAGGATTTATAGAAGAGGTGACAGCTGACCTGGGCTTGCCTCAAAGGAGGTGTTCATCAGGAGACTGGGACACCAGGGCAGGGATTCCTGGTAAGCAGACAGGCGTGCTTTTAGCTTCATCTGGCTCCTGAGTTCCACGCCATCTGCGGCAGTCTGGATACACACAGAGCTGGCATGTAGTGAAGGAATGAGCTGCATGGTGTTGGCTGCTGGCAAAAAGGGAAATAAAAATAAAACCCAACAACAAAATAGAAGCGACATAAGAAGCATCAGTTACAAGATTCTCACTGACACACCACCTCCACTGATCATGTAAATACAGCACTCGCACTCCTACACATGTCCTGAAAAATGCCTAAAAGCCCTACCTTCCATCCTAGACAGATATGAGCCCCGAGGGGACGAGGGATTTTGTATATGTGGAGTGTGGTCATAAGGATCACGTTCCTGAAAGCATAACTGTTACCCTACTCAGGTTCGCTGCTCATTGCACAAGAATCCAATACTGAGAGACAAGTGTTGGGTAAAGGATATTTAGCTTTATTGAGGAAGCCAGCAATTCCTAAGGAGAAGGTGGACTCATGTCCCAAAGAACCAACTCCCCCTTGCTGATCAGAGGCAAGAGCTATTAAAGAGGAGTTTCAGGGGTATATAGGAGGAAAGAAGGAGCAGCACAATCAACTCTGACAATCGTCTTGAAATTGGTCATGCGATGGTCTGATCAGCATCATCTTGATTGTTTTAGATACAGTTAATCTTTAACTCCAGGGTCAGTTTGTTCCCATTTCCTTGAGGCCATTTCTCTGAATTGTGTAAGACAGAGCAGCTTATGTCATGGCTACAGTCTGGTCATCATGTAGTTAACTTCCTTCACCTGGTGGTCAGTATCTCCAAAACAGCTCAAAGGATATGGCTCAGAATATTACCTATAGCCTTTGAAGAGGAACTATAGGTCCTTGTCTTTGTTTAATGGCTAAACTATTATTATTTTGTTTTGCTTGACTGCCTCCCTTTGCTTTTGCATTTCCTCATTTATCTGATTAAATTTATTCTTTGGCTACAGTTTTTGTACAGACAAGAGGCAGGTGGAGGACATGGCGGGGTTTGTCCTGGGAAGACCCCAGGGGTCCTGCTCCATTATATAACTACTTTCTTGCCTCCCTTTATCCCCTAATATCAGAAATTTCAAAGTAAGCCAAAGTAATTGAAGGAAGTTAGACGTGCTGCTCCAGTAAACACACGAATGATAAGAAAGTGAAACAGCCTTCTCACTAGTATGAAGAAGTCTTAGTGGTCTGAATAAAAGATGAAACCAGCCACAGCATTCCCTTCAGCCAAAGCCTCATCCAGTGCAAGGCCCTAGCTCTCTTCAATTCTACGAAGGCTGAGAGAGGTGAGGAAGCTGCAGGAGAAAATTTGAAGCTAGCAGAGATTGGTTCTGAGGTTTAAGAAGCTGTCTCCATAATATAAAAGTACAAGATGAATCAGAACGTGCTAATCTAGAAGCTACAGCAGTTTCTCCAAAAGGTCTAGCTCAGATAATGACTACAGGTGGCTTCTCTGAACATCAGATTTTCAATGCAGACAAAACAACCTTCTATTGGAAGAGGCCATCAGAGAAGTCAATGCCTGGCTTCCAAGCTTCAAGGGACAGGCTGACTCTTTTGTTAGCAGCTAATGCAGCTGGTGACTTCAAGTTGGAGCCAACACTCACTTACCATTCTGCAAATCCTAGGGCCATTAAGAATTATGCTAAGCCTACTCTGCTCGTTTTATCTAAGTGGAACAACAAAGCCTGGATGACAGCACATCTGTTTATAGCATGATTGACTAAATATTTGAAGCCCACTGTTGAGTCCTACTGCTCAGAAAAAAAAAAAAAGTCTCCTTCCAAAATATTACTTCTCATTGACAATGTACCTGGTCACCCAGGAGCTCTGCTGGAGATGTACAATGAGATGAATGCTGTTCTCAGTCCTGCTAACAGAACATCCACTCTACAGCCCATGGATCCAGGAGTCATTTCAACTTTCAAGTCTTATTCTTTAAGAAATACCTTTCATAACACTATATCTGCCAGCGATAGTGATTCCTCTGATGGATTTGGGCAAAGTAAATTGAAAATCTTCTGGAAAAGATTCACCATTCTAGCTGCCATTAAGAACATTCATGATTCATGAGAAGAGGTCAAAATATCAACATTAAAAGGAGTTTGACAGAAGCTCATGAATAAGGATTTCAACTTCAGTGGAGGAAGTCACTGCAGATGTAGTGGAAATAGTAAGAGAACTAAAATTATAAGAAGTGGAGCCTGAAGGTGTGACTGAATTGCTGCAATCTTATCATAAAACTTTGATAAGGAGTTGCTTCTTATTTATGAGTAAGCACAGAAAGTGGTTTCTTGAGATGGGATCTATTCCTTAGTGACTAATATCAGCTGCAGTAATAACCCACAAATCCCATTGTCTTAACGCTATCAAAGTTCATCTCTTCCTCACACCATAATCAAAATGCTCAAGTGACTTTCCTGGGTGGCTACCCTCCCCAGGTCCTTCAAGGTTACAAGATCTTTTCATCAAACAGATTGACTGTCTTCTGAGGGTTGGGGGTGGCCTAACCAAAGGTCTTTTCTGGAGCCTCTGCACTCATACAGCCTGAAAGCAAGTAGGGAGTGAACCTGCTGAGCCAAGCCTGGAAGAGACTTGAATCAATTCTGCCCACATTCTTTTGGCCAAAACCCAGTCATTGGGTCCTAACCTCAAGCAACGGAAGCTGGAAAACAGTCTTCCTCCTTGGGTCTGGGAAGATAATATAGAAGCAAATAGTATCAGTAACATGGTGTACTGGGCATTAAAGTAGGAATTAACCCCCAGGAGAAAGGACAAAACACAGAGGGAAAGAAACAGACAGAAAGTAAAACATGAGCTTCTAGGGGAAAAAAAAACAACCTATAGCAATCAGAATGGAAAACTTAGCAAATGTGCTAAAGAGAAGATAAGATAATGATGAGGAGAAAATTGGTACTCTGGTTGAAAGAGCTGAAAAAGTTACCCAGAAAACAGCACAGATAAGAGAAGGGAAGGGTAAAGAAGAAGCGAATAAGAATTAATCTCATAGGAGTTCTAGGAAATATCAGCAAAGAAGATGAATGAGAATTTATTTAAAGGAAAAATGACTCAGATTTTTTCAGCACTCAAAATATGTAAATCTCAAATTGAGAAAATACAATAAGCATCATTAATGTTTAAATTTTCTTCTTGTCTAATAGAAAAACAGACCGAAGTACTAAGGCTAGTATGATGCTAAGAGAAGAAAAAAAATTAGGGAAGTGCAACTTAAAGAATTAGATGCAAAAATTACACTCCAATTAGCAAAACAGATTTTTTAAAGCATAAAAATTTGTAATTATTGAGTAGATAATTATCAACTCAGGCTGCCAAGACAAAATACCCCAGAGTGGGTGGCTTAAAAATCAGAAATTAATTTTCTGACAGTTTTAGAAGCTGGACATACAAAATCAAGGTGCCCTTATGCTTCTGGTGAGGCCTCTCTTCTTGGCTTATAGACAGCCACCTTCTCACTGTATTCTCACATGGCCTTTTTTTTTTTTTTTTTTCATGCACGCACGAGGGTACAGAGAGAAAGAGCTCTGATATCTTTTCCCCTTCTTACAAGGACACTAAGTTCTATTGGATTAGCCCCCACACTGTGACCTCATTTAACCTTAATTACTTTCTAAAAGGCTCTGTCTCCAAATACAGTCACACCAGGAGAGGTTAGGGCTTCAAAATATAAATTGGAGAGAGGGGCACAATTCAGGTCTCAACAAGAATTTATCCCACAAAGGCAAAATACTTATCACCACATTAAAAGGCTGACAAAAAGTATCATCATGTCAATAAAATATATTGACATAATACAATTCAACATGTTGAAAAAAACCCAATGCCCACTCAGGATTAAAAACAATCAAATCAACCTAGGTTTGAAGGAATCAATCTTAAGCTTATCAAGTGTACCTTCTAAAAGCCTACAGCAAATGTCTTGCTTTTGTTTTTATGTTTGAATAAACTTTAAAAAGTTTTTTTTATTTCTTTAATGATTTTATTTGTTTAGGAGGGAGGTAATTAGGTTTATTTTTTAATGATGGTACTGGGGGTTGAACCCAGGACCTCATGCATGCTATGCATGCACTTTACCAGTTGAGCTGTACCATCCCCCTGAAAAAATCTTTTAAATTTGTAATAGTTTTAGTGTTACAAAAAAAAAAAAAGTTGTGGAAATAGTACAGTGAACTCTTACATACTCAATACCCAATAGCCACTATTGTTAACATTTAATACCAGTACGATAGGTTTTTCCAAATAAAGAAAGAATATGAATACACTATTATTAACTAAAGACCACAGTCTATTCAGATTTTCTTAGTTTTTACCCACTGTCTTTATGTATCAGGATCCCCCCCAGAACACCACATCGCATTAGATGTCATGTCTCCTTGGGCTCCTCTTGGCTGTGACAGCTTCTCCGTGTTGCCTGTGTTTTGATAACCTTGATAGCTTTGTATTTTGTAGAATGTCCTTCAATTTGGGGTTCTCTGATGTTGACTCATACGTAGACTGAGGTTGTGGGTTTGGGGGAAGAAGACCACAAAGGTGGAGCAGCGTTCTCATTACATCACGCTAAGTGTCATACTGTCAACATGACTTACCCTGCTGATATTGACTTGGCCACCTGGGTAGATGCAGTGTTTGTCAGATTTCTCCTTTGCGAAGTTACTGTTTTTCACCTCCCTCTCTGTATGGTGCTGTTTGTAAGGATGTCTATACGTGCAGCCCACATTTAAGGAGTGGGAATTATGCTCCGCCTACTTAAAGTATTTACGTATGTTTTAAATACTCCTTAAAGTATTTACATTAATTATCTTAAATTATTCTGCTTGGGACAGTCATCTCCCCTTCCACACTTATTTATGTACTCAATCACTTGTTTCTGTCAGTGTAGACATGTGGCTATTTCCTGTCTACTTTGGGTGATAGTCCAATACAACTATTTGGTTGCTCAAATTTTTCCAGCTTTGAGAGCTCTTTTATTGGGCTCCTCTGTTGCTTTGATATCCTCCCTGTGAGTTTTCTTTGAGCACTTGCATTCTTTTTAGCTCTACAAGGTTCTCCAGACTTGTCTTGCAGTTTTTCTGGCCACAGTCCTGGAATCAGCCATTTCTCCAGGGATCACTAGCTCCTTTTGTTTGAAAATGGTATTAGAAATGAAGATCTGAGTACTAGGTATGCCTGTTGCTACTTGGTGAGTTTGCTTCTAGGACCTAGGGAGCTGTCCGAGGAAGGAGATATATGTTTATCTAACCCATGTATACACACAAACCCATCTAAATCCATATTAAGCCAGATATAAGTTCACACTGACGGCTCCCACTTCTAATACCACCTGATGATCCTAACTTTCTTCCCCTTGCTTGTGGGTAACCTCCAGCTCCTACAGTGAGAAACCTGTCTCATACCACTACATCTATATATTGGTTGAATTTCAGTCTATATCTATCAAAGTTCCAGAATACTTAACCCATACCCCTGGGAGGGTGTGTATGTGCTTTACCAACTGGAGTACAGGAATTATGGAGTCCTCTTTGCTTTTAGTCTTAAAGTCCCATGCATTTCCAAAATTAATCAGGTCAGGATATTTTACCCCAACCTCATCACTGAAGATATTTTAGATATTTTTGATACTATTTAATATATTTGACACAGTCAACATTCCATCATGGGATTCCCCTGAACCCCTAAATAATTTTTTGCATCAATTGAGGTTCATTCTTTCTGCTATAAAAATTCTATGGATGTTGAAAAGTGCATAATGTCATATCTCTACCATGAAAGTATTATACAGAATAGTTTCTCTGTCCTATAAACTCCCCCATGCTTCACCTATTTATCTCTCTGGCAACAACTGATACATTTACCATCTTTATAGTTTTGCCTTTTCCGCCATGTTGTATAAAGGGAATCATACAGTATGTAGCCTTTTAAGACTGGCTTCTTTCCTGTAGTAATACTCACTTAAGATTCAACCATGTTTTCGCATGGCTTGATAGCTTATTTCTTTCTATTGCTGAATACTACTCCAATACATATATGTAACATAGTTTGTTTACCCATTCATCTGTTGAAAGATATCTTGATTGCTTCCAGTTTTAGGTAGTTATTAATAAAGCTGTAATTAACACTGAAGTTTTATAAGTTTTCAAATGAATGTATGTATGTATTATGTATGAAGTGCATAAGGTTTCAAATCATTGGAATGTGATTGAGTATCATATGATCAGACTATTTTGAGTGTATAAGTTTCCTTATGTTGCTATAGCAAAGATCCACAAACAGGGTTGCTTAAACAGCAAACATGTACAGTCTCACAATTCTGGAGGCTAGATGTCTGATTATCAAGGTGTTGGCAAGGGTTGCTTCCTTCGGAGGGCTGTGAGGGGGAATCTATTCCATATGTCTCTCCTATCTTCTGGTGGTTTGCTGGCCATCTTTGGCATTCCTGGTTTGTAGACGCAACACCCCATCTCTGCTTTCACCTCTGCATGGTGGTGTCTCTCTGTGTATATGTCTCCAAATTTCCTTTTCATAAGGATACTTGTCATGTTGGATGAGGGGCCCATCCTATTCCAGTATAACTACTGTTGGGGTATTGTAACTCCAGTATACAACTCCAGAGTAACTACACATCTGCAATGACTCTATCTCCAAATTATGTCATAATCTAAGGTTCTGGGGCTTTAGGACTTCAACATGAGATTAGGGGGCGTGTCACAATTCAATCCATAACATTCAGCTTTTTTAAGAAATTACCAGATTATCTCCCAAAGTGTCTAGACCACTTTGCCTTCTTATCAGAAATTGGATTATATCTCTGCCAGCAATTGACATTAGTTTTTTATAATTTTGCCATTCTAAGGGTGACATGGTTGTTTTAATTTATCTTTCTCTAATGACAGATGATGTTAGACCTCTTTTCATTTGTCTGTTTTCCATCTATATTTCTTCTTTGGCAAGGTATCTATTCAGATCTTTTGCCCACTTTAAAATTCAGGGTTTTTTTGTTTTCTTATTGTTGAGTTTTAAACAGTCTTTGTATATTTTGTCAGATGTCCTTTATCAGACATGTGATTTGTAAATGTTTTCTTTCCTAATGGTGAATTGTCTTTTCATTCTCTTAACAATTTTCATTGCACAGCAAGGTTTTTCATTTTAATAAAATCCACACTATCATTTTTTTTCATGGGTTGTGCTTTTGGTACTTTATCTAAAAGGGGCCATACCCAAGGTGACATGGCTTTCCCCGCATAGTTTTATAGTTTTCTCCTATAGCTTGCTGGGATTTTAATTAGGATTATGTTGAATCTATAGATTCAATTGGAAAGAACTGGCAACTTGACAATATTGATTCTTCCAATTCATGAACATAGAGTATTTCTCCATTTATTTAAACCTTCTTTGATTTCTCTTTCTCTCATTGTTTTGTAGCTTTCTGCATAACATATCTTGTATATATTTTGTTACTTGTACACAAAAGCACATCATTTCTTCTGGTGCTATTGTAAATGGAATTGCTTTTTGAATTTTAAATTTCAGTAGCTGGTGTATAGGAGAGCCATTTGCTTTGGTTTGCAGACTACATCCTGCACTCCTGCTGTACTCATTTTATTAGTTAACAAGTTTTGTGGGGGTGTTCTTGTGTGTATAGATTCTTTGTTGTTTTCTATTTACCCTTTCCAATCTGTATACCATTTTGTCTTTTTCTTGTATTCTAGGGTGATAATGAATATGAATGGTGAGAGAGGACATCATTGCCTTCTTCCTCATCTTACAGGGAAAGAGTTTAGTCCTCACCATTAAATATGACGTTAACTGTAGGTTTTTCATCTGTTCGCTTGATTTGAGCAAAGCCATTCTCTTCTACTCTCAGTTGTTTTTTTTTAAGAGCTGATACTATGAATAGGTATCTAATTTCATGAAACACTTTTTCTGCAACTATTGATATTTTTTAATTTCTCTATTGCCTTTTAAATTATACTGTTTTGCATTAATTAAGTGTTTGTGCTAGGAATTGCAATATGTTCCATTAACTTACGAGTGTCTGCTACGGTTACTATTGTACTACTCCCATAAAATATAAAATCTTGTAACAGTGGAATTTAATTTACTTCTCCTATCCTTTGTACAACCATTATCATATATTTTACAACTACATGGGTAATAAACCCCACATGCCAATGTTACTAATTTTATATTGAAAGAGAGTTGAATTTTTTAATAAGATTAGTATCCATAAAAGTACTGAATCACTATGCTGTACACCTGAAACTAATATAATATTGTAAATCAATTATACTTACATTTTAAAAAATAAGATTAGGAAAAAGGTCATCTTTTTACCATTAATATTAACTATTTGTGGCACTCTTCATAGTTTTGAATCCAAGTTTCCATCTCATACCCCTGCACCCTGTAGAACTTCCTTTGGGTAGTTCCTTTGGAACAGGTCTGCTAGCAGTAAATGTGCTCATATATGTTAGATTGCTTCCCACCATTCTACATGTCACTGTGGGCTCTGTTTATTTTGTTTCCAATCTGTTTTCTCTCTGTTCTTCAGGTTGGATTGTTTCTACTCAACTGTCCTTAAATCCCATAATCGTTTCCTCTGAAGACTCCAATCTAGTGTTAAGTCTATCCAGTGAAATTTACATGTACTTTTACTGCTAGATTTTGTATTTGTTTATTTTTTGTGGTTTTAATTTCACTCTCGATGTTCCCAGTCTGATCATTCCTTATGAAAATATTTTTATTTATGTTTTTAAAAACCTCAAAAAAGTTGCTTTAATTTCTGTCTATTAATTCCAACATCTGGGTTACCTTGGATTCTGTTTCTATTGACTGTCTTCTTTTTTTCAAACCGTGGACTTCATTCTTTTTCCTGCTTCTTCTTGTGTCTAGTCATTTTTTAATGTATGCTGTACACTGTAGATGGTACATGGTAGGAAGTGCTTTAAAGAGTATACAGTTGTGTTCTGGTTATTAATAGGTACTGTTCCAGTCCTGGCCAGCTTGGCTTTATACTTTGCTCTGGCGTACCTCACTCAGCACAGAACAATATCTAGCATCTCTATTCAGGTGTTATCCCCTTAACTGGCAGTCTGTCTCCTGCTTCATGAATTTTTTCCTCTACATGTGCAGCCCAGTTCTTGGCCAAAGGCTCATGGTTAACTCATAAATTTCTGGACCACCACCCTCTGCATTACATCCTCTCCTTGGGTATGCTAACACAAATTACAGCCACTATTTTCAGCCTAGAAATCCCATCTTTGCCTCTTCAGCTCAGCAACACCACTTTGCTCTGCTTAACTTCCATCTCTCCACCTAAGGTCCCCAAATACCTTTTTTTGTGAAGTGATTTTTCAGAGCATAGGGGAGTGTGGACTCCCTTTTTTCTCTTTGTTGTGGGATCACAGTCCTATACTGCCTGCCATCCAACATCTGAAAGCAGTTGGATATATTTTACCCAGCTCCACAGTTGTCTATGATGGCAGGTACTACTTCATGACGTGAAGCAGAGAGCTTCCCTACCATAGCATTAAAAGTACACATTTAACATACCATAGTTTTAGGGTAAGCATTATATTTGCCTCCTTTCAACACCAAACAAGGAGCTTACGGCACCTTAAATGTGATTGACCCTTTGAGTGTTGTATGTTATTATCATTGGAAGTTCTGTTTCTTTCTTGCCATTTGACCCCTACATGTAAGCATCATTATTATTGTTTAGATATTATTTTCATTGTTATTGTTTTAGTCAGTAAATGGTTGTTTATGTTTCTCCCTCATTTACTCTTTGTTTTAAACCTGATGTTTCTTTTTGCATGCCAGGCTCTTCTCTAGGATTATTTCACTTTCTTAGAAACCATCCTGTGATATTCCCACACTTAAGATCTGATAATTTAAAAATCATTTGGCTTTTAGTTTCTAAATGTACTTTATTTTGGCTCCATTTTTAAGATAAATTTTTTGAGGGAAAACATCATAAAGAAAAGGCACAAGTCTTAAAAGTACAGCTCAATGAATACACAGAATTAAAACGCTTTGACATTAGATCAGGGTACAGAATATTAGCTGCAACTAGAAAGATCCTCTCCAGAGTCTAGCCCTTCCCCACCAAAGTAATAATTAATATGACTTTAAGAAAATACTGAATTTATTCATCCTGCAGAAACCACAAGTGCTTTTTGTTGTTGTTGTTGTTGTTGTTGTTGTTGTTGTTGTTGGGGGGGGTGGTAATTAGGGTTATCTATTTTTTTAATGGAGGGGCTGGGGATGGAACCCAGGACCTCGTGGATGCCAGGCACACACCCTACCACTGAGCTATACCCTCCCACACAACCTGATTTCTAATACTAGAGATTAGATTTGAATGTTTTTTGTTCTCATTTGAATGGAAATCTTGCAGGATGCATTCTTTTGGGTCTGGGTCTTTCACTTGACAGTGTGTTTGAGATCCACCAGTGTTGTTGAATGTAGTTCTAGTCTGTTCATCCTAATTGTCATGTAGTGTCTGACTGTAGCAATACACCATGGTATCCGCTATTGATGAAAACTCGGTTGTTTCCATTGTGAAGCTATTATGAATAATACTGCCATGAATATTCCTGAGCATGTCTTTTGGGGAAAATGTGTACACAATTCCATTGGACGTTGTGATAGTTCATTTTATGTGTCAACTATACCAGGCCACAGACACTGAGAGTTTTGATATATATCAAACATCATTCTGGGTATTTCTATGGGGGTGTCTTCTGATGGTATTAACATCCTACCTGACTGCCTTCAAACTGGGACATTGGCTATTGGCTTTTTCCTGCCTTTGGATTGGAACTTGCCATGGGGTCTCCTGGTTCTCAGGCCTTTGGACCACAGCTAACCCATTGGCTGTCCTGGGTCTCCAGTTTGCTAGATCACTCTGCAGATCTTGGAACCTGCTGGTCCATAATCATGTGAGCCAATTCCTTAGATGGACAGACATACATGATACATATACAAGCTCACATGATATAGATATAGACAGAGACATAGATACAGATGTAGATATCTCCTACTGATTCTGATTCTCTGGTAAGCTCTGCTGTGTCCTAGAATTTGCAAATGTTCAGCTTTAGGAGGCACTGTCAATTTCCCAAAGTGCTTATTCTAATTACACTCCCATCACAGCATATGACAGCTCTGCATATTCATCCACTTGTCTTTGATTTAATTTCAAACATTTTGGCTTATGGATAATTTGATCTCATTGTGGCTTTTAATTTACATTTCCTTGATGACTAATGAAGTTGGACAGCTTTTCATGTGTTTATTGGTATTCTGAATATCCTTTTTTGTGAAGTGACTTTTCAGACTGGCTCATTTTTCTATTGGGTCATCTGCCTTTTTTTTAGTTCCTTGTAGGAATTTATTCTTTGTTCGGAATATGAGTCCTTTGTTAGACATATATACTGCAAACATTTTTTTACCACTCTGTGGCTTCATTTTTACTTTCTTAATGTTATCCTTTGAGGAACAGATGTTCTCAATCTTACAGTGTTCCAATTTATCAACATTTCCAACCGCAGTTTGAATTTTTTTGTGTCCTGCGTTAGTTTTCTTTGCTATCCCAAGGTCATGAAGATATCCCTATGTTTTCTTCTAAAAGATTTATGATTTTACCTTTCACATTGAGATTTTTCACCCATTTGGAATTAACTTTTGTGTATGCTATAAGTAAAGTAGAAATCGAGATTCATTAATTTATATGGATATTCAATTGACCCAGTACCATTTAACGAAAGGGTAATTTTTTTCTTCCTATATCATCACATCACCTTTGTGCATCAGATGACGGTATATATGTGTGGGTCTGATCTGTTTGTTTATCCTTGCACCAATATCACACTTTCTTAACTACTGTAACACTTAACTAGGTTTATGTACTTGGTAGTGTACAGTTTCTAAGTTTCAAAATATTCCTTCAGATTGTCTTGGCTCTTCTTGCCTTTTTTTTATCTTAATATAATTGTGATTCATTTTATAATTTGGGTGATTCTATGGACTCTTTAGACTAATTTGGGGTCTTACCACACTGCATTCTTTAATGTGTGAACATGGTGTTTTCGCCCATTTATTTAGATCTTCTCTATTTTTTTTCCAATAATACAGTGGGCCCTTGAACAGCATGGGGGTTAGGGGTGCCAACCCTCCTCACAGTCGAAAATCCATGTATAACTTTACAGTCATCCTTTGCTATTCACAGTTCCCCTTCTGCAGAGTCAACCAACCACAGATTGTGTAGAACTCTAGTACTTCCTTCTGTGTCTTGGTGAGCTGCACAGTTCAAAGCCATGTTGTTCAAGGGTCATATTTTATAATTTTTCAATGAAGAAATGTTGGGAAACTTTGTAAGAACCATTCATAGATATTGATGTTTTTATGATGTTATTAAAAATTCATTTTTTTAACTGTTGCATGTGATATTTGTTTATTGGTCTCTTTTTTGGTGAAATTCTAAGCTAATTTATTAATTCTTAATAGTTTGGCTGCAGATTTTTTCAAACATACATAGTCATAACAATTGCCAAATCAAACAATTTTCAACTTTTCTTTCCAATCCCTATTCTTGTGTTTCATTTTCTTGACCTATTTCGCTAAGTAGGACCATCAAATTCAATATTTAATGGGAGTGGTAGCACACCGTGTCATCTCATTCCTGATTTTAGGCAGAAGACCTTCAATAATTTACCACTGCACTCGTTTTCTGGGACTTTCATAATAAAGCACCCAAAACCGGGTGACTTTTAACACAGAAATTGTCTCACAGTTCTGGAGGTTAGAACACTGAAATCAAGGTGTCAGCATGTTCCCTCCGAAATTCTGCATGGAATCCTCCCTGCACCCTCTTGGTTCTGGTGGTGGCTGGCAATACTTGGTGTCCCTTGGCTTGCAGCTACATCACTCCAGTCTCTGCCCACATCATCACATGGTGCTCCCTGTGTGTGTCTGGATTTCCCTTTTCTTATAAGGATAACAGTAATATTGGCTTAAGGCCTAACTTAATGTTCTCATCTTAACTTTGCTACACCTGTAAAGACTCTATTTCCAAATAAGATCACATTTGCAGATACTGGAAGGTGGGAGGGCGGTGATTAGGATTTTATCGTATCTTTTTGATGGACAAAATTCAGCTCACAGCAACCACGAAGGAAAATATTAGCTGTGTTTTGTCTTGTTTCTTCTTTTTCACACATATATCATTCTTGCCAAAGCAAGAAAATTCCCATCTATTCCTATTCAGATAAGATTTTTTAAAAATAACAAATGGGTATGGAAATCATGCCATTTCTTAGTATTTATTAAGATGATGGTTTTCTTTTATTCTAGTATTTTGAAGTACACTGACTTTTTAATTGTTGAATTAATGCTGTGCATAAGTCAAAACCCACACTATTTTTGTTTGTTTTGAGGAGGGAAAGTAATTAGGTTTCTTTCTTTCTTTCGTTTTAAGGGAGGTACTGGGGATTGAGCCCAGGACCTCGTGCGTGGTAGGCATGCCCTCCACTGCTGAGCTACACCCTCCCCCCTTAAAGCCCACCTTATTGATCAGACCCACGTGAAATTGAAGTCTCATCCAGCATCAAGTTTATTAATGATTAGCAGGACACGCAAAGCAAGAACTATGCTATATGCTGCAGGAGTAGCTGGGAGGCCCCGACTCCTTAACTCTCAGGATTCTGAGCTCCTTTTACCTACATAGCGTGAAATTCTGGCTTCAGATTGATGAATGGTGCTAACTGCGTAGGGACAAGTTAGCACCAGAAAACAGCTGTGTTTGATTATCACTCAGCTTTTATATCCTGCAACTCACGTAGCCTTGCTCTGGCTATGTGACTAGTTTCAGTTGTTCACTGCAGATGCAGCCCACTAATTGCAGATTTACTTATAATAATCATGATAGACAAACCAGGTACATCACACTGACAGGGCTCCTAGAATGGTAATCAGTCCCCTCTGTAGCATTCCCTGAGGAATAATTCTTAGTCACCTTACAGTTGGTACATTTCATCAGCCTTTCTTTGATAAGAGTTTTGGACAGAATTAAACCAGCCCTAAGAAAAGAAAGGAAAGAAAGAAAGAAAGAAAGAAAGAAAGAAAGAAAGAAAGAAAGAAAGAAAGAAAGAAAGAAAGAAAGAAAGAAAGAAAGAAAGAAAGAAAGAAAGAAAGAAAGAAAGAAAGAGAGAAAGAGAGAGAGAGAAAGAAAGAAAGAAAGAAAGAAAGAGAAAGAAAGAAAGAAAGAAAGAAAGAAAGAAAGAAAGAAAGAAAGAAAGAAAGAAAGAAAGAAAGAAAGAAAGAAAGAGGACACTAATGACCTTATCTATAAAACAGAAACAGACTTGCAGACATAGTAAACAATCTCATGGTTCTGAGGGGAAAGGGGGTGGGAAGGGATAAATTTGGGATTTTGAGAATTGCAAATGATAACCACTATATTAAAATTAGGTTAAAATTTTTTTTGTCTGTATAGCACAGGGAACTATATTCAATAACTTGTAATAACCTTTAATGTAAAAGAATATGAAAATGAACACATGTATGTATATACATGACTGGGACATTATGCTGTACACCAGAAATTGACACATTGTAACTGACTATATTTGAATAAAATTTTTTTAAAGTAGGAGGGTCTGGCTTATAAACACACTGTCAGCCTGTTCCTTCCCACCTTCTAGTCCTGAAAAATAACCCACTTGATTGTCATTACTATTATTTTTAAACATATTGTTGAATTTGTATAGTGAATATTTTCTTGAGGATTTCGCATACATGTTTATCAACAGAACGTACTTGAGATTTTCTTGTTTTAGTGAGCAGCCTTACTAGTTTTGGCATCTAGATTACATCAGCTTCATAAAATGGGTCCAGAATTATTCCCCATTTTCTATATTGTGAAAGTTTGTGTAAGCCCTGTGTTATTTTCTCCCTGAATCATTAGAAAAATTAGCTGGTGAAACCATCTAATATTGCATTTCCCTTCTCAGAAGAATTTTATTTTGTAATTTGTTATAGAAGCACAAATTACAAACAGAAAAGGTCATGTCTGTGAAACTTGCATCAAGGTCAAGAAAAGGAATACTGCCATACCGAAAAGCACTTTTTTCTGCTGCATTCCAGTTTCTATCCCTCAAAAGGTAATATGATCTTGATTTCTAACATTACAGATAGTTTTGACTAATATTGAACTTTGTGTAAATGCAATAATGCAGTGTAGTCTCTTTTTATCTGGCAATTTTTGCTCAAATTTATGTTTGTAACATTCGTCCCTATTTTTTGGTATGCAGTTGTTTCTCATTGATTCTTTTTACTGTGTAGTATTCCATTAAGAGACTAAAGGAAATATCCCACTACTGTTGATGGGCATCTGAGTATTTTCCCATTTGGAGCAATTAAAAATAATGCTTCTGTGAACATTCTTATTACTGATCTTTCAGTGAAAGGGTGTACGTCTAATGAATATGGTTATTCCACTTTCTGTGAACATTTTTTTAAACATTTTTTTAAACATTTTGGATGGTATTTGTGGCATTAATTATCGGTTTCTCTGCTAACTAACAAGGCTTAGGACCTTTTAATCTGTTTGTTGACCATTTAAATATCTTCTTTCATGAAGCACCTGTTGAGAGCTTTTTTGCTCGTTTTTATTGAGTAGACTTACTTTTCCTGTTTATTTGAAGAAGTCTTATTTATTCTGGGTAGGAATCCTTGGTCCAAAAATGTACTAAAATTATCTTCTTCCTCTCTGTGTCTTCTATTTCACTCTCTGAAGACATATTTTGACAAATAAAATTTACTGATCTTCATATAATCCGATTTATGCATTTTTCATTTATCGTTAGTGTTTTTAATGTCCTATGAAAGAAATATATTCCAACTCTAAAGTCAGAAAGATACTCTTCTAAGTTTTCTTCTAAAAGTTTGCCATGTTGTCTCTTATATTTAGAGCTATAATCCATCTGTAATTTTTTTTTTGTGGATGATCCAAGGGAAGATAGGGTTCAAGGTTATTTTTGATGTATTAGTGTACAATTGTGTTGGTACCATTTATGGAAAAGATGATCTTCATTGGCTGAATTACAATTTCATTCTGTCCTACATGGAATGGCAGTGCATGTGAGGGTCTGTCTCTGCTCTATACTCCACACTGTCTTCCATTTCTCCTCACTCCTTCACCTTGGTTATCTTTGCGTTTATCTATAAATTTTAGAATCCACTTTTTCATTTCCACAAAATAATATACTGGTCTAGGTTTCTGTTTTGTGTCTTATTTTTTAATTGAGATATAAA
This sequence comes from Camelus ferus, assembly GCF_009834535.1. Classification (NCBI taxonomy): domain Eukaryota; kingdom Metazoa; phylum Chordata; class Mammalia; order Artiodactyla; family Camelidae; genus Camelus; species Camelus ferus. The sequence continues at coordinate 24,045,866 of NC_045722.1, read as the reverse complement.
TCACATATGATAAACTGTACATAATAGAAAAGAACAAATCTGACTCCACATTAGATCTGTTCCTTTGGCTCTAACCCTGTGCTCTGTTTCCTGGGCTTAGTCATGCTGGTTCCTTACCTTTTGTAAAAGAATGTTGCCTAGAGCCTGAAATAGACAGGAGAGCCCATTCTCGAGGCTGTGACCTTTAAGGGTGTAACACTTTCCCATTTATATAGAGATAAAAATTTGCAGAATAGAAAATAATATTTATCTTGTTGGAGGTTTACAGGGACACCATGACCTGACCCACATGGACAACTGCAAGAACAAAGGATTCTGACACCAATAAGTTTGTAACAACCAATCTCACCCCCTCCACTTTTTAGTGTAAAAGGAGCCTGAATTCTGACCTGGGGAAGATGATTCTCCAGGACATTAGTCCCCCATCTTCTCAGGCTGCTGGCTTTGCTGATAAAGTTGCTATTCTTTGCCCCAACACTTTGTCTCCCAACTTACTGGCCTGTTGTGCAGCAAGCAGAATGAATTTGGACTTGGTAGCACATATACATATTACATGGAAACTCTAAGAGAGGACTAGTCTACAGTCTACTGACAAAAAGTAAATGTAAGTCAATGACTCTACATCCAGTGAAGAAATAACTCACTTTCAGCATAAAAGGAAATCATTCTTTGTCATGTATTTATATTTGAAAAATATTTCATTGGCTATAGAATTGTTGACAACTCTAAGTTGACAGTTCCTTCTTTTGATACTTTAAAAACTGCCACTTTCTTGCCCTACCATCCACCCTCATGGTTTCTCATGAAAAATATGCTGTCATTCAAACCATTGTGTCTTTACAAGTATGTGTCATTTTTCTGCGGCTGTTGTCAACATTGCTTTCTTTGTGTTTAGTTTTTAGAAGTTTGACTATGACATGTCTGGACATGGACTGCTTTTAGTTTATCCTTTCTGGGTTTGTTGAACTTCTGGAATTTATAGTTTTTTTTTTTTTTTCATTCTGCTTTGTTCTTCACAAACTGAGGATGTTTTCAACCATTACTTCTTCAATATTATTTTAGCCTCACATCTTTTCTCCTCTCTTTCTTGGACTCTAATGACATATATTTGAGCCTGTTATTGCCTCACTGGTCCTTTAGGCTGTGTTGTGTGTGTGTGTGTGTGTGTGTGTGTCTGTGTGTCTGTGTGTTTCTGCGTGTTGTTCAAGTTGGATAATTTCTATTGATCAATTTTCAAGTTCACTCATTTCCTTTGTCATCTCCACTCTACTATTGAGTCATCACAGTAAATTTATTTCATTGTTGAATTTTTCCATTCTAAAATTCCTGTTTGAAACTCTAATTTAAAAAAATACATGAACCCCAATGTTCATAGCAGCACTATTTACAATAGCCAAGATGTGGAAACAAGCTAAATGTCCATCGACAGATGACTGGATAAAAAAGCTGTAATATATTTATGCAACAGAATACTACTCAGCCATAAAAAAGAGTAAAATAATGCCATTTGTAGCAACATGGATGGACCTGGAGACTATCATTCTAAGTGAAGTAAGTAGGAAGAGAAAGAAAAAATATCATATGATATCACTCATATGTGGAATCTAAAAATAAAAAAGGACATAAATCAACTTATTTACAAAACAGACAGCCTTACAGACGTAGAAAACAAACTTATAGTTACCAGGGTGGGAAGGGGATCAAAAGGAATAAAATGGGAGCTCAAGATTTGCAGATACTAACTACAACATGTAAAATAAACAACAAATTTCTTCTGTACAGCACAGGGAACTATATTCAGTATCTTGTAGTAACCTATAATGAAAAAGAATATGAAAATGAAAAAAAATTCCATTTGACTCTTCTTCCTATTATATTTATTTTCTAAAATTTTCTATTTTAACTTGTTTCAAGAGGACTCGTGATTGCTCATCAGAGTCTTTTTTTAGTACTTGCTTTGAAGACTTGTTAGATAATGCCAATACCTCATCATTGTTGTCTATTGACTGCCCTTTCTTTCTTTCTTTCTTTCTTTCTTTCTTTCTTTCTTTCTTCTCTTTCTTTATTTCTTTATTTCTTCTCTTTCTTTATTTCTTTCTTCTCTTTCTTTATTTCTTTCTTTCTTTCTTTTAATGGAGGTACTGGAGTTTGAACCTAGGACCTTGTGTATGCTCAGAATGTGCCCTATGACTGAGCTATACCTATCCCCATGTTGATTATCTTTTCTAATGCAAGTTGAGTTGTGTGTGTGGTTCTTCGCATGCTGAATAATTTTGGATTTTATCCTGCATGCTTTGAATGCTTTATGAGGCCCTGGGTCTTGTTTAAGTCCTAGGAGGAATGATGACATGTATCTTTTAGCCTTCTGTAGGCTGTGGTTCCAATACCAGGTCAGTTTTCCAAGCCTTTGAGTGCTATTCAAATCTGTCCTGGATCTGTGCTGTCCAGGTCCATCAAGGACCTGGACATAGGTCAGTTGGTTATATCAGTTCTCAGTCTTTGGTGTGCTGATTGAGATCAGATCCATGACTGTGCAGGTAGGAGGTGAGTCCAAGATGTTACAAAAATCTTGGTGGATTCACTTTCCCAAGCTCATCTCTCTGCTATCTCTGCAGTACTTTCTGGTCTCTGAATCCCCTTTTTCAGTTCCGTGGCTAGGAACTGCCCAGTTCCATGACTGTGCCATACGCAAGGCCCATGTAACACAGGACAGGGAGAAAAACAACAACAACCTGGGACTGACCCAGCCTTTTTGGAGGGGTAGCTACAACCAATGTGAGAGGACGCTTCCTTCCCACAGGCTTAGCTCCTGCAGTTTTCCATTGCTTTCTGCTACTTTGGCTACTGTCCAGCCCCCATTTCACAGTTGCCTGGGGACTAAAGTGTAAGAACCCAGAAAATAGAGTGAAAAAATGGGGAATTTCCCTGCATTTTCATTTTCTGGCCTTGAGCCCAGCTAGAGAGTTTCTCCTGGAGCTCTCTGTGTCTGAATGACGGTATTCATGCCTCGTTTTCTAACTGTATCCAATTCAAGCTGGGGACTATGCAGGAAAAAGATGGCAAACTCACTGCCAGTTTATTGGTATTTTGAATTTTGTAGGTTTCCTTTGCTCCACCTGCTGCTATTTACTTTTCAGAGTTCTCAGATTGCCACTTAGTCATTCTGTTCAGGTTGTGTAATTGTGTTCAGTGAGATACAAAGATGGGCCCGTGTTTACTCCCTCTTGCCTGGAGCTGAATCTGGAAAGTTACTTTTCACACCTACTGTTTAGTTAAGGTTAGCAATATAATTTATGTAGGCAATATTTTGTTAATTTTATGAACATGTTGTTTCTTAGTTCAATTGCTTTCTCTCCGTGATTACTATTCTTACCGATACACATCTTAGTACTTTTTTTAGTGAGTGTCTTTATAAGGTAAGCTCCTATCACTATGCATAAATGTCTCTGTTTTCCATCAAATTTTTTAAATTAAAATAACACAAATACAGAAAACAGCTTAGAGCAAATGTGCCATTTAAAGAGTTTTTATTTATTTATTTTTTTTTAGAAGATGAGTGTCCTTTGAATCCCACCCATAAATCAGGCAGAACTTGGAGGGAGCCCCAGAAGCCTCATGCGTCTTCTCCATGATGAGCACCAGCTTCCCATAACAAGAGTAACTACTGTTCTGGATTTTATGGGAATGCTCTTATTACTTTTCATTGTAGTTTTATTTACCTAGCTGAGGAGCTCTAAACTCTGTAGTGTAACTTAGCCTGATTTTCAAAAATATGTCTCTTACGTCTCTGTATATTTTTCACCTTGAACACTTTTTGCTGAAGAAAGCATTCCTGTGGCATGAAGATTTTGCTGATTGCATTCCTATAGTTTCATGTGACATTTTTATTTGTTTTCCAGATTTCCTGCAAAATAGTAATTAAATATAAACTTTTTTTAAACAGTTTTTATTGAGTTACAGTCATTTTACAATGTTGTGTCAAATTCCAGTGTAGAGCACAAATTTTCAGTTATACATGAACATACATATATTCATTGTCACATTCTCTTTTGCTGTGAGCCACCACAAGATCCTGTATATATTTTCCTGTGCTACACAGTACAATTTTGTTTATCTATTCTACTTTTTGAAATCCCAGTCTGTCCCTTCCCACCCCCCATCCCCCTGGCAACCACAGTTTCTATTCTACGTCTATGAGTCTGTTTCTGTTTTGTATTTCTGTTTTTTTTTTTGTTTTTTTGTTTTTTTGTTTTTTAAGATTCCACACATGAACGATCTCATATGGTATTTTTCTTTCTCTTTCTGGCTTACTTCACAAAGAATGACATTCTCCAGGAAAATCCATATTGCTGCAAATGGCATTATGTTGTCGGTTTTTATGGCTGAATAGTATGCCATTGTATAAACATACCACATCTTCTTTATCTAGTCATCTGTTGATGGACATTAAGGCCGTTTCCATGTCTTGGCTAGTGTAAATAGTGCTGCTATAAACATTGGGGTGCAGGTGTCATTTTGAAGTAGGGTTCCGTCTGGATATATGCCCAGGAGCGGAATTTCTGGGTCATAAGACATAACTTTTTTGAATCTGCTTTTCATTCATTCTCTCCTAATGATTTAATAATAGCCCCTCTTGGAAGAGTTGTGAATTGCCAAACATTAATGCAATTTCTTTCTTTTTGTTCTTTCTTTGGAATATTAGGCTCTTTCCTGTCTCTTTCTGGATATGTGTTGCAAAATGTTGATGCTCTAATGCCATCATTCCTTCTTTGTTTAAACATAGTCCCACATCTGACATTGAGTTTCCTAGAGGTAGTTTGCATAGGAAAGGCAGGATAGATGTTTCAGTCTTTCCGTTTTTGTGAGTTTTCAAAACAAAGAACTGGTGTCTTTCATATTCTATAATTAATTAGGTGAGAGAGAATGAAACTGAGAGCCAGAGAGATTGAGAGAGAGAAGAGAGAGAGAACCTCCAGTGCTCCAACTTTAGGTAGCTTAGTTCACCAAGGGTTCTAGCTACAAGAGCTGTGAACTCCATCTCCCTGCCTGTGCTGAAGACATGCTCTGACAGGCTGTTCCTTGTTCCTGGGAGACACTGAACGCCTATGACAACCAGCTTTGGCTTGAGGTCTCCCAGTGGCCTTGCTGAACCTTCCTGAATGTCAGTCTAGGACTCTGCCACTCAGCCACACAGCCTTTCCTCCTTTCTCCCCACACTTGGGGTCAGACTTACACTGCAGTTTGACAGCTCTCCCATTCTTCTCTTTCAGTCCGTATTTTCTCTCACTTGGTCATTTCCTCCAATAAAATCCTTGCACTTCTCATTCTACCTCAGCACATGCTTCTTGGAGGACCTGGATGAATGCACTGCATCATTCTAAGCTCAGAGATTTACACTCCTTTGATGTGTTTCTATCCATCTAAGGCATCACCCTTACCAATGCTCAAACTGTCCTATCTTTGGTGAGTGGGAGGTTCTCCAGCTTGACCCCTAAGTCTTTTTAACAGCACCCCAACCAGTCTTTGACAATGCCCTTGCTCCTTGTTCCAACAAGGTAGTCTAAGCTTATCTGCTCATCTTCTACTTTTCCTGCCCCAGACCTAGAATTAACCATTTCTATAAGAAACCCTGGTATCTTTTAGTTGTAAATGTTATTTTTAGGCTTGTTCAATGAACATATTTAGGATATCTATCTATTGACCTACCTATCTATCCATCTATCGATAGCTATCATAAAATGCCTTGAGTTCAAATTCAAGGTCACAGGATGTTTACTTAGGATTTTGTCTTACATTTGCAGTTCCTAGGAAACCTGGTTCTCAAAAGCACTGGAGATAATCAAATTAGAATATCAGATATGTACTCGAAAGAAATATTGAGAAGAGCAATACCAACACTGTCACCAAGATGATTACAGAAAACATTTTAAAAATTGCTTTTTTGTGTATGTTTTTTCCATTTTCTCTTCCCCTTTAAAAAGTTCTACTGCATGTACATTGTCAAAGTCTATAGCTATAATATGTTATACTTTCTCCCTGGAATCTCATATTTAATCTTAGTTCTACATGTAATAATAATAATGCATGTCACCAGGATTTATGCCAATATCTCTCTAGCAACATTCACTATCTAAAGATCATTCTCTGGTACATTCCTAGGAAAGGACTCATGGAAAATATTTCTTAGGTTTTTGCATATTGATGACAGTTTGTTCCCTGTATACTTGAAAGTCAGTTTATAATGTATATAAGATCATTGGCTGATTTTTTGAGTATCTTTAAATATGTTATTCCTTCATTCCTGGCATAAGGTGCTAGCTAATCTTGAAAGGTCTGGTAATAATCTAACTTTCTTTCTGTTTTATGTCACTTTTTTTTTTCTATCTTCGTTTTCTCCTGGCTACCCAAAGGATATTTCTTTTTCTCTAAAGTCTAAAACGTTATCTATATGCTGATTGGTTGTTCTCGGTTGGCTTTCCCAGGTAGGCAGTATATCCTTTCATTCTACAGTTTTAAATCTTATATTAAAAATGTGTTTTAAGTACAGTCCTTGGTATTTGTTTTTTGTCCCTTATTTCAGTTTTTCTTCTTGGATCCGCACGTCATGTTTTTTGTGGTGGTGGTAGTGGTCTTTTATATTATCACTTTAACTCAAATGCTTTTCATATTTTCTTTTAAAAATTTTTAAACCATCCTCTTCTCTTTCCATTCCTTCTAAGACAAAACCTGTTATGTTTATTTGTGCTTTGTCTATTTATGCGATGGGGTTTCAAAAACATTTTTACACAGAGACTTACGAATTTAAGGAAGAATATATGCCCTTTCATCCTTTGTAGTATTGTCTTAATCATTTAAAAAAATTAGGATATAGATTTCATCACTTTTTATCTTTTTGGTCCTTTTATCAAAATGTCTTTCTGGTAAGCTTTTGATTTCTTTTCTCTATATAAACTGTATGACTTTAGTCCTTTCCTGTTACTGCGTGTGCATGAAATTTAGTTCTTCTAAACGTTCACAGTGGAGGCATGATTTAAAATGTTGTCTCATATCATGGCTCCCAAATACTGTGGTGGCTTTTCACATGTTTACTTGACAAGGCCAGACTGTCTTTCCTAGAATTCCCCTCACTGTATTATTCTGGTTAGAGTGAGGGGAGTCTGGGCGGAGATTGGGAAGGAGGAAAAGATTCAAGAACCAAACAGTGGCATACACGTGTTGTTGCCGATGTGACATCTCACCTCGCTCCGGGTGAGGCTGAGGCCAAGGCCTCTTCTCCCCTGGATGCTCCTTCAGTTTCAACTCTTGCTCCGTGACAAAGGGCCCTGGCTTCTGCAGGACCCCTGACCACCAGTTTCAAAGGCAACGAGGTCTGCACAGGTCTCAGCCCCTCCCGGCCAGGGTCCAGCATGTCTTGTGAGTTCCAGCCAGTGCTTTCTCTCTCCGACTACACATGCATCCTCCCTCCCTGACTGCCTGCCCGGCAAACCTCAGACCTGACTTACAAAGGCTGCTTAACCAGCTCCCAGCATTTATCTCACACAACTACACACACACACACACCCTAGTGGTTGTGCTTCTTTTGCGGAATCTTGACTGCTGATGCAAGTAACCCCTTTGGTGGTTTCTGAGAAGAGTTAGAAAGTGTAGCATTGGGTGTCCTGCTTCTAACTGTTCCCCTGCCCCATCTATATCTGGACTCATTTTCCTTTTCTGCTTTGTCTCTGTTTAACTCAATTTGGATTCTGTTCTTAGCCGTTTACTCTCAGTGGTGCTTTGTCTTGGAAGGGAGGTTTGCTTATTATTCCTGGGAGTTTGTAGGACCCAGTCTGCCCTGACCCCTTTAGACCTTACTGAGACCCTCTTGCCCTCACTAAGAAAAGCCCTCCCTATTCAGCTGCTTTCAAAAGGTGGCCTGCTGGAATTTCCAGAAAACAACCCCGTTAGCAAGGCTTGCCACATAATTTAGAGTCTCAGTACAGAATGAAGATGCAGGACCCTTTACTCCAAAAACAATTGTTTTAAGTTTCTTTTTCCTTCTGTAGTGTCTCTCCCAATTCATCATGGTGGTTTTTATCAGATATTTTATGTTGCACTTGCTTGAGCACAAGGGTACTCGGAGGGGAGTGAGACCCTCACAAGTACCTGGGGCCCAAGTCCATGATTCACTAGTGCACACACCCAACCCCAGACTCCCTTGTGCCAGGTCCCTACTGGGGTAGAGGGTAGTTGCAGTCTTGGGGCAGACATGGAGAAGCAGACCTCTGAGAACCGTTACTGGGGAGGCAGGGAGGAGGTGAGAAGCAGGACCACACGTGAGCTGAGTCTCCAAGCCCCCATTGCGCACTCCCTTGTCTCATGGTAAAAATTCAAAAAGTCTTACGCATTTTGAGATGGCAACCGTGGATCATTAACCTCCAAATGTGAGCCCCTTCCTGAGTGTGGGACCCTGTATGACAGCACTGGTCACTTGCCCATGAGGTTAGCCCTGCCTGGTGGCTACACTGAAGGTCTCAGCCTCACAGGCACCCAGTGTTTCCTTCTGCTGAAGCTACAGTTGTCTTTTGGAAGCCAATGGTTCACTGCACCTCCTTGTATTCTGGGGTTCTTAGGAATCCCAGGTTATCTAGCTTCATTATAGAAGTTATCTATGGAATTTGGAATTTACTATCTCCATTTCTGTGCATTCATCAGGGATTTGGAGAGATTCAGAAATAATACTGTGAGGGTATAATAGGGAAGAACAAAACTGACTCCATATTAGATCTGTTCCTTAGGCTTTAGCCCTGTGCTCTGTCTCCTGCGCTGAGTCAGGCTGGTTCTGCACCTTTTGTAAAAGAATGTTTCCTAGGGCCTGAAATAGACAGGAAAGCCCATTCTCAAGGCTCTGACCTTTAAGGGTATAACACTTTCTCATTCATGTCGAGATAAAAAAAATTGCAGAACAGAGAGTAACATTTGTCTTGGAGGTTTACAGGAACATCGTGACCTGACCTACGTGGACAGATGCAAGAACAAAGGATTCTGAAGCAAGAAGTTTCTAACAACCTACCACACCTCCTCCCCCTTTTTAGTATAAAAGTAGCCTGAATTCTGGCTTGAGTAAGATGGTTCTCTAGAACATTAGTCCCTCATCTTCTCAGTTTACTGGCATTCCAAACAAAGTCACTATTCCTTGCCCCAACACCCAGTCTTCCAATTTATTGGTCTGTCATGTGGCTAGCAGAACAAGTTTAGACTCAGTAACAGGGGATGGATATAGCTCAGTGGTAGAATGCATGCTTAGCATGCATGAGGTCCTGGGTTCAATCCCCAGTACTTTTACTTAAATAAATAAACAGATAGATAAATAAATAAGTAAACCTAATTACCTACCCACCTCCAAAACAAAACAAGAACAGAAACAATACCACTACATGCAGAAATTTAACTGCATGTAAAATTTATTATCATAGTTGCTTACATTCAACCCTTCTGAAAACATTTTCCATAGGGTTCTACTGGACGGAGGTGGGATACAATTCCCACTAGGCCTTCATTGGCTCCACCCTGGCCTGGAGCAGGAAGGGCACTCAGGGACTGTCAGGTGGGTGATGCCCGCTACTGCTGCATGGGGGTGGAAGTCCAGGACCCCCACATGGCCCCCACTGACACTGTGAAATGAGGGATATCAGTGCCATAAGTGGGAATGAAAGCCCCAACTCCCTACTTCTATGGTTTGGCGGGAAGGAGGCGATGGACTCCAGCAGCACCCAGGCACAGTCAGAGCAGAAGTTGAGGCTCCCCTAGCCCTTGCTGATGAGATGGGTACAGGGAAGTTATTCTCTATAAGTTTCCTGTCTGACTAGGTTGCTTCTTTCCTGGTCCATTGTCTAGAGAGAGCAGGCCTTTATGGAGACTTTTCTGTCTGCACCTGCTGGCGGTCCTCAAATGCTGGCTGCTCCAGTATCCAGTCTGGGATGTGTGAGGCAGGAAGAAAGCCTAGGGACATCACTTCTGCACTCCTTTTCTGTCCCAGGGTCCCCAGCTGACCTGCTTTTTGCTCTCTGCCTTTCAGAACCTTGTCTGCTTTGTGTGTTACATTCGGGGCTTTAGCTGTACTTAGTTGGAGGAACAGGGGATAGTGCATCTATTCCATTTTGGTCCAAAACAGATTGTCCGTCCCACTTATTTTCATGATGCAATTATTTTGTTTTCAGTGAATATATGTTCCATTTATTGATATTTTGTGAGAAGAGGGTTGACCTTCCTAGTGTTAGAATTTCTTATATGTTTTGACATTTTGTTTTGAAAAACTTCCCCCCTCCCTTATACTATTAACCCTAACAATTTTGCAATTTCCAATCCCTACATCTTTGGAACCATCAATCTAAAACTACATCTTACTTAGTGAGACCCATTTCATGTTTCTCAGTGAAACTGGGGGCTTTGCACATGCTTCCCAATGTCAGTAGAAAGCTAAGCCTAAGTTAGGGTCCTCTGGCTGGATCTGTGCTCCCCAGTTGTCCCAGGCAGAGCCTCCTTCCCCCATCCTTCATAAGCAGGGAGGTTGTAGGCAGATTCTCATTTTAAATGAAAGGATGGCTCACTTCCCACTTTCCCTGGGAGCCAGAGGCTTCTCTAGGTGCTCCAGCTTCTGTTTTTCTAAGTTTCTGAGCCACGAGTATGGTTTTCCTATCTTGCAGCATAGTTGCACATTTTTAGGCTTTTATTTCCATGTGTATTTTATCTATATGAGTAGAGAAAAGGAAGACTTCAAAACAAGGGCTTTCAATGCTGTTATAGATAGTGAGATTGATATTGAGATTCCACAGTTAGCCTACCAAATCAGTGATGACTAAGAATTCTGGTGAAATCAAAGTCTGGTGGGGAGGAGTTTTGGAAAAGTTGCGCTCCCATATGCTATTGTTGGGAGTATAAATGGTACAGCTGTTTAGGAGAGCAATTTGGAAATATCTCTCAAAGTTTTAATTAGCATCCTATTTAATATAATAATTTCATAATTTATCTTACAGGATATAGTGTGCAATATATACGTTTAAAATATTTGTTACAGAATTGTTTATATTAACAAAAAAGAACTACAAATTCCTTAAAAGCCAATCATCGAGAGACAGGTTGAATAGAGGATGACCTACCCACAAACTAGAGTACTAAGCAGCCTTAAAAAGAATGGGATAGAGATGTGCTTAAAGATGAAGGAATATTTACAAAAGAGCTACACAGTAGAAGTGACTAGTTGATATAATATGACCTCATTTGGGTAAGACAGTTCTGGAAGCCAGTCAGGTGACTGACAGCAAGCATTAATGAGGATCATATAAGACCATATATCTATGAATATATATATATATAAAACCATATAAGGTCAATAAGATGGATTTTCACATTTGTATCCTTCCATACTGTTTGCAGTTTTATTGACAGATCCTTAATGATACTTTTATTTTTAGAAACTAGACCTTATTTCTGGTGGGAATGTAAAATGGTACCACTACTCTAGAAAGTAGTTTGGCAGTTCCTTATAAAACTAAGCGTATGATTAGCACATGATCCAGCAACTGCACTCGGGCATTTATCCCAGAGGAATAAAAACTCATGTTCACACAAAAACCTTACATGCATGTTGGTAGTAACTTTATTTTCAAAGCCCAAAACTAGAAACCACACAGATACCCTTCAGCGAATAAATAGTTAAATAAACTGTGGTACATCCATTCCATGGACGACCACGCAGCAATAGAAAGGAACAACCCATTGGTAAACTTGCAACAGCCTGGATAGATCCCAAGGGGATTATGCTAAGTCTTAAAAAGCCAATCCCCAAAGGCTACATGCTGCATTGTTCTATTTATAATTCATTCTTTAAGTGACAAAACTGTGGAAATGGAAAACATACTTAGTGCCAGGGATCAGGGATGGGGGTACAAAAGGGCAACTTGAATGACCCTTGCAATGCAGGAACTGTTCTGTATCTTGACTGTAGTGGTGGATGCATGAATCTACACGTAATAAAACTGCATACAACTAAACATAAACACACATAAATGAGTGCACGTGTATGATGGGGAATTATGAGTAAGGTAGGTGGACGATATCAACGTCTGCTTGTGATGATGTAGTTTAGCTTTTCTAGATGTTACCATTTGGGGAAACTGGGCAAAAGATATGCAGGATCTCTCTCTATTATTTCTTACAATGCATGTGAATATTCAATCTCAAAATAAAAAGATTAATTAGAAACAAACAGTCCTTAGAGTGATTCTTTTTCTCTATATATATATCTCATGAGTTGTTTTGATTAGGTTGTCTTAAATATACTCCAGACTTTGTTTCTGTTGTAAATTGAATAGTACTGTCTGTTTCATTTTCTTAATAGTTATTGTTTAGAGGAATATAATTCATTTTTATGTGCTGATCTCCTACCTGGGAATTTTGCTGTCTTCTTTTATTTATTCTTCTAGCCTATTTGGTCATCTCTCTATGAGTTTTCAGCTTTTTGGTAATATATTGAGAAGACCATGTGATTTTCTTCTTTACTGCCTTATAGTTGTAAATTGCACTGGTAGATTTTCTGACAATGACATAATCTGATGTTGAATCTTTTCTGACAGCATTCTTGCTTTCCTGGGATAATGACAGAATCATTTTGTTTTGATTTATTAATTTAAAAATGCACTCGTTTAATTAGCTAACATTCTATTTCTCATTTCTGAATGAATGTTCACCCATGAAATCAGTCTGTCATTTTCCTTCCTTGAAATTTGTTTGCTCTATTGGTACCAAGGTTATTAAATGACTTTGTAAATGAGTTTGGAAGCTTATCTTCAAGTTCCATTTTCTGCAACAGATTGTGTACAATAGGGGTTACATATATTTTGAGAGTTTGGACAATTTTCCTATGTAATAAGTCTCAGTCTACAAGGAGAGAATTTGATCACCATTTCAATATTTTTATTTGTTATTGGTCTTCACATTTTTTCTCTCTTCTGACCCCAAACTTTAAAGCTTTTTCAGAAAATTTCCCACTCCATCTAGGTTTTTATATTTAGTCCGCTATAGTTTTCATAGTATTCTTGCCAATGAATTTGAAATTAAATTGCTTTTTAAATTTATATCAAGCAAATACTTCACTCTCTAGTAAAGAAGGGTAAGTCTCCCAATACTTTATAACCCCCAGTAACTTCCCATTTTCCCCCAAGGCTCTTCCCATGGTATCTTCAGTCTGATTTAGTCATGTTCTTATCCCATTGTCATCCTGGAGTCTTCTCTTATTGTCATACTAAGAATTCTTTTTGCTTGTTTTCTGAATTAGTGAAGTTTTCTTAAATTTCATACTTTCTTCCTTCTTTTATTCCTGCTACATTTTAGAATAAACCCTTCTAAGAAAGAGTACATGGCAATCACACTGTGAGACCTTACTTTCTGAAAGTATCTTTGCTATTTCCTTATCTGAAGTTAACTGACCAGCGTGCATAGAAGTCTGGATTGGAAGTCATTTTTCTTTAGGAAGGTGGTGGTATTGTTTATTGTCTGAGATAATTTTGATGACTCATCCCCTATACTCATCATTTTGTGTCCATATTGTTGTCATCTTCCCACAATGCTCTGAAATATCAGTAGTTAGTTTCTTGTGATTGCTTTTCCTACATTGTGTCCAGTGTATAGTGGGACCTTTCCATCTGGAGACTCAGACCCTAAAATTCTGAGATGTCTTGTATTATTTCATTGTTATTGCTCTTTTTTCCTTTTCATCTGTTCCCATTTTTTGCAACTCCAATTATTTGCATGTTGGCCCTCCCAGATGGATATTTTTCCTTCTTGCAGTTCATCTGTTTGTTGTTTTGCTCTACATTCTTGCAGAGTAACTCCACTTCATCTTTCAGCCCTTTTATTGAATATATTGTTTTTCCCATCATAGTTTTGGTTTCCAAGAATGTTTATTTTCTGGCAGGAGCTTGTTTGTATTTCATGCATGCAGTATCTCCTGTCATATTCATTGGCTTCACTCCTCATAGGCACTTAGCTTCCACTGGACTGGTAACTCTGACACCATTAGTCTTTCTACCTTGCCACTTTTAAAGGTTTCTAACATCTATTAATTGATGTCATCTCATTTGCTTTGTCCTTCTGCACATGTTTTTGCTCTTTATTCTGATTTCAGTAGAATTTTGAATGTAAACTCAATCTGCCATGTTTAAAAGAAAATTCCTTTAATTAAAAAAAAACCCTCTAGTATATTTATGTTAATTTTCCCTCATTTGATGTTCTATTTATCTGCCTATTTAGTTTTTTTGGAATAAACCAGAAATTAGTCTATACAATCAGCTTCTTTCTAATAGCCAGGCTTTATGGTATAATCATCTTCTTAAGGAAAATCAATAAACTGGTTTTAGAAGTGCATAACCTACTAAACCAACTCTGAAAATGAATCCCAATTCTCCTACCTTAAAATAACACACATTTTTAAAATTCTTTAATAAAAAATAATGTGCTACTAGCACAGAAGCAGTGAAACAGCCTAGACAGTCCAGACAGAGCCGCATATGTATTTAGGGATATGGAATAGGATGCTGGTTACATACCCACCAGTGAGGATGTGTTTTCACTTAGTAAATGGTGTTGGGTAAACAAGCTATAAAGAGAAAGAAAGCTGGATTCCTACCTTACACCGTGTACACACACACACACACACACACACACACACACACACAAAATAGCACTTAATGGGTTAAAGTTCTATTTTTAAAAAGTAAGTTTATTAAGCTAACAGGAGAAGATACAGAATGCTTCTGTAAACTCAGATGTAGAAGTCTCTCTTATCTAAGACCCAAAAATCACACATAGAAACAGACTAATGGACTTGACCCATTCAGAATTTGTGATTTCTGTTTAGCAAAGATAAACTTAACATATAAGAGGCAGGTGGAATTCTACTCTTTCCTAGAATATATCTAGAATCTGAAATCTAAAATATACAAAGTCTCTAGAATATACAAGAACTCCTACAAATCATCATGGAAAGGACCAAAAATACAACTGGTGAAAAAAAAAAAATGGGCAAGACATATGAAGAAGCTTTTCAAGTGGAACATCAGACAGAATACCTGCAGAATACTGAGTGAGTATATGCTTAACCTCACTAATATTATGAGATATTCATATTTAAACATCATATTACTGCCTTTATACCAGACTGGCAAAAAATTAGAAAATTTGATAGTGTTAAACGATATCGAAGACTTGGGGGAAATGGGAACCGTTGTTTACTTTGGGAACTGAAAACTGGTGGAATTATTCTGGAGGGCAATTGGGTAAAATTAGTATGCGGACAGCTTCTGAACCAGCAATCTTTTTTCCAGAGTATGCACCCTGAAGAAAGTCTCAGCGGTGTGCACAAAGAGACTGATACAAGGTAATCCATCCTTGGTTATGAGAGCAAGCAGCTGGAGATCATCTGCAATGAGCCCTCCTTAAAGAAATTGATGGCAATGTGTGTGTACAATTGTAGAACTCTCAGCAGCAGTCAAAATTAGATGTACGTATATCAACATGTATGGTTAATTAAAAAACACACTCTGCATTAATCACATACACACAAATTACACCGCATGTATTTTTAAGTGAATGAATGGACTTCAGGTACAATGTGTATACATTGTGAAGGTTAGGGTTGGGAGTGGAATGACAGTGGGGTTGACGAATGAAGGGGAACACCAATAACTGACATAAATAAAGAATGAATGAATGAAGTAACACAAAAGGGACTTTGCAGAGGAGACTGATGGTGAGTGGTGAGTGTGCAATAGGATAAAGAATATGGTTGGAATAATTTTGTGTGTCTGTGGTCTAAAAAGTAAAACTAATTAAAAATTAAGATGCCAGTAATTGAAAAGTCATCTCAAGAGAAAGTCACAGTGGGGAGTTGGGGGAAATAGTTACAGAGGTGACTGTTATTTTCAGGACAGTAATCTTGCCACCCTACTGAACATTACTATATAATAAATATGACAGAAAATCTATCAGGGGGAAACAAGGCTGTGACCTTTTAGTGATCTTCCAGGGAAAAACGTTTTTCTATATTCCATTAGCACTGAGATTGATGATTCAGGTTTAAAGTATAGGATCTTTGATCATGTGCATGGGTTACATAAGGGACTTGAGATTGATGGCGGATGACTGGGTGCCCAGCTCCAACCAGCTTGTGCTCCACCTACAGCAGAACCGGTTGCTGATTGAAGAGCCCTTATTGTGCTGTGTCACGTTGCAGTGTCACAGCTGAGGACAAAGACACAGGAAAATGAAGTGCCTGACTAAGTCCATGTTAGTAATAATACGGTGAAGCCCTGGTGTGTGCCAGGGGCTTAGGTGGGCTTTGTTAACTAGTCTTCATGACAAACACAATAGGCACATATTCTTTTTTATTTTACAGATGAGATCAAGAGAGGTGATGTAAATTGCACAAGGTTGACTGGTGAAAGCTGGCTGAGGTTCAAACCCAGACATGTCTGACTCTTTTCAAAATACAGCACTTTACCTTCATCTTTAAAATGTTAGCATTGCATTTCATTGTCCACATGGATTCACCCAACACTAAGAGTTTATCATCTTACTAGATATGTTGATCATAGGGTTTCTCATTGTTTCTAAGATAAACTGTTATGATCATAGACCCTTCAGAGAGACAACCTCAGGTAGTCCATACCATGACCCCCACTCCCAGCCCACACCTGTTGGGACTTGTGATGACCAGAAGGTAAAACCATTCGGAAAGTCAGTGGCCTAAGGTGACTGAAGGTTATGCAGAGATCTTCCCTGGCAGATATTATTGGCATCGATTGAGCAAGGCAGAGTCTTCTCTGGAATTCAAAGTAAGAGGCTTGGTAGCAATGAGCACCTTGGCGGGCAATGGAAAACTTATCCACGTAGAGAGGAAGGCACAAACAGCACCCACCTGAGTGATGGACCAGCAGAGCCCTGGTGTGGTCCCTGGATTCCTGCAGCTGAGGCTGGAGCTGCCTTGGATTTGGGAAACCCTTCTGTTCAAGACTTCCTGGCAGCTAGCCTGAAGTTTCTGACCTTGATGGGAGGCACAGTTGTTCAGTTTTCCCTGGCTTCTTGTGAAGACCCACCTCATAGCTAAGATTCCTGCTTCCCAATTCCCTCATTGGGTTTTTTAAGATATTCTCCCATTTCTGTGAGGTGGTGTGAGCAAATCTGTTTGATAATGGACAAGAGCCCAACTCAATCATTGTTTTGCTTTCTTAACTTCCTAGAAAGCGGCCTTCAAGTTTGACAAAGGAGACCCAGTCAAGTGTGAGAAGAGATATCAAGAAAGTGGGCTTCAAGCTTCAGTTTCCAATAGCTTAAGCCATACATTGAGGGAGAGCCACATGGCCCTAATGTGATATATGGAGGTAAAGTTTGGAAGAGTGTGGTTCTGCCATAGAGGTGTCAGTGAATCAGGGTCCAGGGGTTGTGTTGGGTAGGGGACAGAAGTGGAGAGGGGAGCTGTGTGACAAGAATGGGAGCCAGTGAAGGCTGGGATGACCCCTCAGGTCTATGTGGGGGATGTACTCCGAGATCCACGTGGTTCAGATCAATTATGGTGGTGGCTCACACAGTTAGGAGGGTGAAAAGAGGTCATTCCAAGAGATCCAGCAGGAAATTAGATTAGCCAGAATGCTGCTTTGATTGCAAGTGGATAACCAGCCACTCTGGCTTGCCTATGACTGCAGAGTTTCCTGGGAAGTAGAATTTTCAGGGCTAAAACCAGGAGAGTCCTGAGCAGACTGGGATACTTGGTCAACTCCAAAACTTGCAAAAGATAGAAAGTCACTAGTTAAGCCAAAATAGATAATGTGTTGACTCACAAGGTCAAACCATGGGGTGGAGAGCTCTAAAACTGGATTTGAGAAGTCTCAGGAAAGGATTTTGCAGTTCAGGGATCTCCTGCCTTAAGCTTCCAGGATATCACCTCTCTCAGCATGAGAAGATTTTTTAAAAACCCATGCCCAGACTTCTCCCAGAGTTTCTGTTCTCATTCATCTGAGTTTGGACTTCGTCTTCAGCAATTTTTTTTAAAAAACCTCCTTTATTTTTATTTTATTGACGCATCAATGTGTCAATTTCTGAGGTATGGCACAATGTCTCAGTCACGCATATACACATATTCATTTTCATATTCTTTTTCATTAAAGGTTATCACAAGATATTGAACATAGTTCCCTATGCTATACAGCAGAAACTTAGAGAAAAAAAACTTCCTTTATTTGGCTCTTATTTAAAACCACTACTTTCCATGGATAACAGAATAAGCCCAAGGTTCTCAAACTTGTCTTTCCATTGTAATCATCTGTTGGGTTTTTAAAAAATACCAACACTGGTGTCCCACCTCTCAGCAGATGTATCTAATCTGTAGACAAATTTGGAATCCATCCTTAGATCCTCCCCCAGAACAGCACTGAGATTTGAGCACCGGCTGAGTGAGGACTTACAGGTACATGGATCTACGGATAAGTCAATAGGAGACCATTGGCAAACCCTGTGAGTTAGCTGATTGTCTGCTTTTGTTATTCTGCCAGGAGTGAGGGTGAGAGGGTGCAGGTGATTAGGACCTAGGAGATTTTGCAGGCTACTGGGATGCAACACTGACCAGATAGAGACTGAGTCGTCCATGATCCCCGTGCTGTCATGACCATCTATCAAGGCTTCTGACAGATGAGCAGTTAATCTCCTGGATCTGCCATGTATCAACTGACCTTTAAGGATAATACTGTATACTGAAGACAATCTGTATACAGCAGCTGGTATGTGGCTAATGCAAAATAAAACATTAGTGTTTCCCTCCTTCTCAACATCTTGAATATCTGAGTCCTCCCAGGGACTTCCTTTACTAATGGGATATTTCTATTGCAGCAGACAAATAAATGCTCTCAATCTGTACCTTCCCAGCTTGCTGTAGCATTCCCATACACACTTGTAAGACACGAGGACTCCGTAAGTCCTCATTTCTCAGAATTTGTGGGTTGGCAGTCACAGAATGTCTGAATCAAGGCTGACGTTTTCAGAGAGAATGACTATGGGATTCCGCAGTTGTGATTCTGATATTCTGCAATTGCAAATCCAAGCCTGTCAGTGAACATAGTTTTCAAATGTCATGACTCAGCATATTTCATATTACACAACTCATAGATATTCAGGGATTCTCTGATATTAAGACACCACTGACTTTCTATGTTTGTGATCCATACACAGAAAACATAAACCTAAGTCTATAGCAGCTATGTAAAGAATGTTTACCCTCAAATCTGTGCCTAAAGCTAGTCTTAATTTGAGCACAAAATGGCAAGGCTATTTCTGGAACTGGGAGACTCAAGTAGATGGGGTTTCTTTCTACAGAATATTTGGTCCTGAAATGTCATCTTACTGAAGAAATGGCAACTACCAGATGGTTGAAATTGACAGTAATTCTTTAATTGTCCTCTTTAAAGAGAATGGTATACTCCAGGTAATAGTATAGCCAAGTGTTTGGACAGGGAACACAGAATAAGGATATGATAAGGGTGATCATCAGATTGATCCAGGGATCCTATGATTTTATGACTTGATGGTTTTTAGATTGCTTGACTTGGCAATTCTTATTCACAAATAATAAGACACTAAAAAGAGAGAAAAAATGAATTCAGCAATATGGAGAAAAAACTCAGAATCTCACAAGATGAGAAGACCACAAAACATACTTAGCAAGTGACACAGGCCTTGCTGGAAACGACCAGAACTCTCTCCCTGTTCCCTCTGTTTTTCTCATGGACTCTGCCCCACAGACAGTGAGAAGGGGGAAGCAGGGCTGTATGAGGCCTCCATTCTTTGCTCAGCCTCTGGACCCCAAATCCTGGGAGAAACACAGTGCCTGGCTGTCTGACCTCAAACAGAGTCTCTCTCTTGCCATCTGTCCTGGGGTGACAGCAATGGTTAATATTAGAGCTGGACAGTCAGACAAGCCAGACATTTAAATACATTATAAAATGGTCACCACAAATCTGGAAATCATCTGTCACCATACCCAATTATTACAGTATTACGTATTATTACATATGGCATAAATTCCTTATGCTGCACATTACATCCTCATGGCTTATTTATTCTATGACTGGAGGTTTGTACCTCTTAATCCCCTTCACGTAATTCACCCATCCACCCCACTCTGGCAACCACCAGTGTATTCCCTGTATCTATAAGTCTGTTCTTGGTTTGTTTATAGATGCCACATGTAAGTGAAATCATAGTTATTTGCCCCTCTCTGTCTGACTTATTTCATTTAGCATAATACCCATCCACATTGTTGCAAATGGCAAGATTCCATTCTTTTCATGGCTAAGTAATATTCTATTGTGTATATATAAACATATATATATATATATATACACACACACACACACACACACACACACACACACACACACACACACACACAGTGTGTCTTCTTTATCCATTCATCTATTGATAGACACTTAAGTTGCTTCTATATCTTGGCTATTGTAAATTATGTTTCAGTGAACATAAGGATGCATTAGTGGGCTTTTTTCTCTTTGGTTAAGTACCCAGAAGTGGAATTTCTGGATGATATGGTACTTCTATTTTTAATTTTTAGAGAACCTCCAACTGTTATCCATAGTGTCTGCACCAATTTACATTTCCACCAACAGCATACAATCTCACCAACATTTGTAATTTCTTGTCTGTTTTATAAGATCCATTATGACAGGTGGGAGGTGATATCTCATTGTGGTTTTGATTTGCGTTTTCCTCATGATTAGTGATGTTGGGAGCATCTTTTCATATGCCTGTTGGCCATTTGTATGTCTTCTTTGGAGAACTGTCTATTCAGGCCCTCTGCCCAATTTTCAATCGGATTGTTTGTTTTTTGGTTATTGAATTGTATGATTTTTAACACACTTTGGATATTAACCCCTTGTTGGATATATCATTTGCAAATGTCTTCTCCCACTCAGTAGGTTGCCCTTTTTTTGTTGATGGTTTCTTTTACTGTATTATATGGTGATTTTTTCTTATATTCCTCAATTTCTTCTGCATTTAGTAATTGGAATTCTTATGTAAGTAAGAGTTATTTCTTTCCTATTTATTAATTACACATTTATATCAGCACAGATTTATGGGTATTTATTTATCAAAGGGGTTATAGTCTAATACTATCATTATTTTTGTAGCCCAAGTTGTTCCTTGAGCACTCTTTGGTCATTATTTTTTGGACATTTATAGCTTTTTCAGGTTTGCACATGTGCTCTTTTGCTACACCTGCATCCATTTTGTTTTCGTTTTGTTTGCTTATTTGGTTTTATTTGATCACTTACTTACTTATTGGCACTGTAAGATGTTCCAGGCTCGTCATGTATTTTCTCTCCCAAAGGTTTGGAGTCAACCACATCTCCAGAAACTAACAGCCTCCGTTTGTTGGAGAACAAAACTGATTTAGAAACCAAGACAGGGAGATGGGAGGGTATATCTCAGTGGTAGAGTGCACGCTTAGCATGTACAAGGTCCTGGGTTCAATCCCCAGTACCCCCATCAAATAAATAAACAAGTAAATTAACTTAATTACCCCCTTCCCCCCCAAAAAAGAGAAACCAAGACCTCCTGGACACAAGGTATTCTCATTGTTACTGGGTCATATAGCATCCATTTCCTCTCAGTGGGTAAGACTAGGAAATATATGCATATATGTTACCTCATGTGTATACACATCTACATACCTATATGTATCTATTTATATTTATATATACATGAGTATATATGTGTCTATCTATCTATCTATCTATACACCATGTGTCCACATTGAGCCTGCAACTTCAATGCAGCATCATGGAACTCATTCCACACTTCCCCCTTTCCTTTCCTTATTTGTAACTTCTTTCTCCCTCAATGAGAAACTTGGTTCTCATTCTCTACAACATATTTACTTATTTGTTCAATGCTAGAACACAAATAAAGTAGTTTCAAGATTCTTAATCCAGCCCTTCTGGAAACAAATATATCAACAAAAGTACCATGTTTGTTCCCTGCTCTTTTTGTATTTAGCTTTATATTATGCAGTCAGTACTGGATTTTTTAACTTAATTTAGCTATACTCTTTTCTTCCTTCTTCCCTCAGTGTGCTTATGTGATTCATTGGCAATATAGTTTGATCCATTCATCACAGTCAAGATTCAACCTGTCTCCTGCAACCTGCTTGATTTTAAAATATTACATCAATAAAACTCACTTTTGTGGTAAAAAGGTCTATGGATTTTGACAGATGAATAGAGTCTTGTATCAACCACTGCTATTTCACATCAGCCATTTCCCATCAAATATTTCTATCATCCCAAAAGCTCCCCTGTGCTCCCTTTTTACATACAACCCTCTTCCAATGCAAAGCAACCTCTGATCTGCTTTCCTTTCTAGAATTTTGCTGTATCCAGTGTTACATAAATTGAATTACACAATAGGTCATCTTTCGGATCTTTTTTTATTTCATTTAGCAAAATGCTTTCAAGAGTGATCCATAATTTTGCAGGCATGAATAATTTGCTTCTTTTTGTTGCTGAAAAGCAGTCCATTTAGATGGATGTATCATACATTAACTATCCATTCATCATGTCAAGGACATTCACATATAGGCTTTTGTGTGAATAGACATTTTTAATTTCTTGGATAAATACATAAGAGTAGGACTCTGGGTCATAGAATAGGTGTATGATTATCTTTATACAAAATGGCCCAGTTCTTCTCCCCAATCCCAGACCAAGGGCCCATAGGCAGAAAAAGTAAACAGAGCCCAGTTTCAGCAAGTTGTCCTGCCCTGGAAGCCTCTTTGTCCCTGGGGACCCAAGACTGTGTCCCTTACCTAGAGACCAAGGAAGTACAGATGGCATGTAAATGCGGAACCACCCTCCCTCACCAAGAAATACCTCTGTGTCCCGCCTTGGGAAACCTCTTCTGCTCCTCAGGCAGCACCAGCAGACAACACTGGGATCCTCAGGGCACCAGAGTAACCAAACAGAGGAAAATAACACTGCAAAGTCTCTAACATTAAACTGCAATTGGAGCCATTGCCCACAAAATTTGGATAAGACCCACACACTAAACCTACAAAGGGTAACAGCATGCAAAATTAAAAGATTTAAACAGGACTAAGAGCCTCCTGATCTAATAGACAATATAACCAGGATACAGTTGAAAGTCACCTGTCATACTAAGAATCACCGTGAATGAGAAAAGACAATCAACAGACACCAACAAAAAGATGAAGCAGAGTTGGAATTATCTGACAAGGATTTTTAAAACAATAGTCATAAAAATGCATCAATAATCAATTACAAATTCTCTTGCAACAAATGGAAAAAAATAGAATTTTTTTAGAATAGCAATGAAACAAAAGCTATAAAAACAACCAAGTGGAAATTATAGAACTAAAAATACAAGTAAGAGAAAAAAATAACTCACTGGATGAGCTCAATTGTAGAACAGTAATTACAGAGGATAGAACCAGTGAACTTGAAAACATCAAAAAAAATTCACCCAATCTGAGCAAAGAGAAAATACATGGAAAGAAATGAACAGAGCCTCAGAGATATGTGGGGGAGTAACATAGGGTCCAACAATCATATCATCAAAGTTGCAGAAAAAGGAGGGAAAGATAGTGGGGCAAAAGGAGTATTTGAAAAAATAACAGCTGAAAATGTCTCCAATTTGGCAAAATACACAAACCTACAGCCTCAAAAAGGCTAAGAAAAGCCAAATAAGGTAAAATCAAAGAAATCATTTCAAAATACATCATGATGAAGTTTCAGCAAGTTGTCCTGAACTTCGTAAACTAAAGACAAAAAAAAATTTTGAAAGCAACCAAAAAGAAATAATGCCAATAAGAAAATGCCAACTCAAATATCAAGAGAATTCTTATCAGAAATGAAGTCATGGAGGCAGAAGGAAATGGCACAATATTTTTCAAGTGCTGAAAGAAAAGATCTGTCAACAAAGAGCTCTGTATCTAGTGAAGCTACTATTCAAGAATAAAGAGAAAATGAAAGCATGGTCTGATGAGGGAAAGCAATAAGAATTTGGTGCCAGCAGACCTGTCCTTAAAAGGTGGTGAAAGGAAGTTCTCCAAAAGGAGGGAAATGATAAAGGAAGGAGTAATAGTAAAAAGAAAAATATAGATACGTTTTTCCCTTTCCTAATGAGCTTTGTAAGTCATATTTAATGATTGAGGCAAAAACTGTGACTCCAGACAATGATTTTTTTAAATGGGGCAGTTAAAAATGTAGCTAAATAGAACTGAGGTCTCCACACTTAACAGTCAGTGGTAAAATGGTGATACCAGCAGGTCCACAATAACTCACATGTCTATATTGTAATACCTACCCGGAGCAACTGGAATGAAAAATGTATGAAATGGTACACCCAAAAGCACTACAAATACATCTCGGTGGAATCCTAAAAAGTGTTCAGATAATCTATTGAAAGGCAGGAAAAGGAAGAGAAATGTGAACTGGAGGAAACAGAAAACATTTTTTTAAAGGCAAGGTGGTATCTAACATATCAATAAGTACCTTATATAGAAATGGTCTAAATGTACCAATGAAAAGACAGAGATTGATAGAGTAGATTAAAAATTAAAAAGCTGAGCTAACTATAAACTTTATATAAGAAATTCACTTTAAATTCAATGATGTAGCAAATCTAGCAAATCAAAACTACAGTGAGGTATCACCCCGACCAGTCAGAATAGCCACCATTCAAAATTCCACAAACAATAAATGCTGGAGAGGGTATGGAGGAAAGGGACCCCTCCTATACTGTTGGTGGGAATGCAGTTTGGTGCAGCCATTATAGAGAGTATACAGAGTCTTCAAAAGACTAAACATGAACTTACCGTATGAACCAGCAATCCTACTCCTGCACATATATAAACAAGGAACCTTAATTCAGAAAGATACATGTGACAGAGGCCAAGGTGGCAGAGTAGAAGGATGCTCATAGCTCACCTTCTCCCACAAATACACCAAGACTTACATCCACGGACCCATTCAGGCAACCAGAGCACCTGCAGAACTCCAACAGAATATCACCCTCTTCAAAAGACAAAGAAGCCAAAAATCTGGTAGGAGAAAAGGAAAAAAGAAAGAAGAAAAGGCAAAATAGTGTGGGACTGGTCCCACTGGGAGGGAGTGGCAAAGGAGAACTAGCTCTTGTTTGCTGGGTCTCCCCTCTCCAACAGAGAGGCCAGTGGGACAGAGGCAGCCTCTGAGGCTCGGATCTGCATGAGCACCCTTTGACCGACAGAACTAAGTTAAAAGGGCACAGAGGGTTCCTGTGACACCCATCCCAATATGTGAGCCAGCAGCTAGGGGCTGGAACAGGCTGCCCGAGCCTGACGGAGGACTGGGGTGGCTGCACTGAGGCAGCCATGGGGGACTACAGGGTGATGCATGCCATGGATAAGTGGGTATACTCATTTTTTTTTTGTCTTTTCTCCTTTTTTTAAAGGGTTTTAAAAGACGTCTCAACCCGATTGCTATTCTGCTTCAACTTGCTCTTCTATTATTCATTATACACTGTTTTCAAACTTTTTTCTCTCCCTTTTTTAAAAATTCTATCTTTATTTTATCTTTTTATCTGTTCTATTTTCAATTACCTTTTTAATTTCTACTTTCTAAACAATTGCATATGCTTCTAGTTTTACTTTTTTTAATTTTTCTCTTGAAGTATTTTCATTATTATTATTTTTAAAAATCCACCTGATTTTATTTTCATTTCTTTTGGTTTTGATCTCCTGTTATTGTATATACACAGGTTTCAAATACTGTTTTTTGATCTTTTTTCCTTTTTCTTTAAGGGTTTTTAAAAAAAAATCTCAACTGGATTGCTAGTCTGATTCAAATTGCTCTTCTATTATTGATTATATGCTGTTTTCAAACCTTTTTTTTCTCCCTTCTTTTAAAATTCTCTTTCTCTCTCGCTCTCTCTCTTTTTTTTTATTTCTACATAGGTGTTAGATAGATAAATAAATAAACTGCTTAAGGACCACAATAGATAACTGATACTCCATAATCCACAGTGCCAGAGAGAAATGAGCAATATGAAGAAGCAGAGGAAAAATTCCCAATTAAAAGAGCAAGAGAAATCCCCTGAAAGAACAATCAATGAAATAGACATTGATAACCAACCAGATCAACATTTAAAAAAAAAAAAAGTGCTCAAAGTACTGAAGGAATTAAAAGAGATAGTGTTTAGAGATATAAAATATGTCAAAAATGAAATTGAAGCTATAAAGAAGAGCCAAGTAGAATTGGTAAACTCATTGGCTGAAATGAGAACTGATCTAAAGGCTGTGCAAAGAGCCTAGATGCAGAGGAATGAATAAGTGACCTAGAAGAAGACAGGACAACAGAAAGCACACGATCAGAACAGCTGAGAGAAAAACAAATAAAATCTAATGAAAACAGCATAAGGGACCTATGGGATAATATAAAGCATGCCAATCTTTGCATAATAGGGGTTCCAGAATCATAAGAAAGATCAAAGGGGATTAAAAAGGTATTTGAAGAAATCATGACTAAAAACTTCCCAAACCTAGAAAATGAATCAGATATCCAACAGGAAGCTCAGAGGATCCCAAACAGGAAGAACCCAAACAAACCCACACCAAGACATATCATAATCAAGATGGCCAGAGTCAAGGATAAAGAAATGATCCTAAAGGCAGCAAGAGAAAAGCAAAGAGTGAGTTACAAGGGAACCCCCATAAGGCTCTCAGCTGAATTCTCTACACAAACACTACAGGCCAGAAGGGAGTGGCAAGATATACTCAAAGCCCTAAATGAAAAAAAAAGATGCAGCCTAGGATACTCTATCCAGCAAGGCTATCCTTTAGAATAGAAGGAGAGACAAAGAATTTCACAGACAAGCAAAAACTGAAAGAGTTTAACAACACTAAATCCATGCTAAAAGAGATATTGAAAGTTCTACTCTAAATAGAAAAGAAGCAGGATGCTACAGAAATGAGAAACTTATAACTGGAAAGGTGATAACTCATGAATTACAAATACAATAAACACGAAGTTGTAAAAGAAGACATCTAAATCATTAAGAGTAGGAGAGGGAGGCAAAAAAAATATAGAGTATTTTTTTTATTTCTTGTCTAAATTTTTTGTTCTCAGTAGGATGAGTTTGAGATTATATTACTATAAGTTTAATAAAAACAATTATAGTAATGGGTTAATAGACTTACAAAAAAGGGTAACCACAAGCCAAAAACTTACAAGTTAGTCACAAAACTAAATACAATCCATGATAATGCAAAGTAAAATTACCAAACCACAAAGGGAAGAAGAAAGGAACAAAGAGGAAATACCAAATCAACTGCAAAAATAAGTTCAAAATGGCAATAAATACACATCTATCACTAATTACTGTAAAGTTAATGGCCTAAATGCTCCAGTCAAAAGACATAGATTGGAAGGCTGGATAATAAAGCAAGAACCTTCAATATGGTGCATACAAGAGACCTACTTTAGGGAGAAGGACACATATAGATTGAGAGTGAAAGGATGGAAAAAGATATTCCATGCAAATAGAAAAGCCAAAAAAGCAGGTGTTGCAGTACTGATTTCAGACAAAATAGACTTTAAAACAAAGTCCATAAAGAAAGGTAAAGAAGGACATTTTATAATGATTAAAGGAGTGATACAAGATGAGAATATTACACTCATTAATATATATGCACCCAATATAGGAGCACCTAAGTCCATAAAACAATTACTAACAGAGATAAAGGGGGATATTGATGGGATTACAATAATTGTCAGAGATTTTAACACCACATTAACATCACGAGACAGATCTTCCAGACAGAAAATAAATAAGGCAACAGAGAAATTACATAATACAATAGAAAAATTAGATTTGGCAGATGTTTTCAGAGCATTACACCCCCAAAAAGAGGATATACATTCTTTTCAAGTGCACATGGAACATTTTCTAGGATTGATCATGTAATTGGGGCCTCAACAATTTTAAGAAGATAGAAATTATCTCAAGCATCTTTACTGACCACAATGCCATGAAAGTAGAAATCAACTACAGAGAAACAAAAGAGACAAAAAGGAAAGCATGGATATTAAACAACATGCTATTAAAACACCAATGGGTCAATGAGGAAATCAAAGTTGAAATTAAAAATACCTTGAGACAAATGAAAATGAAAACACAATCACACAAAATTAATGGGACACAGCAAAGTCAGTGCTAAGCGGGAAGTTTAAAGGATATAGGACTTCCTCAAAAAAGAAGAACAATCTCAAATAAACAATCTAACCCACCAGCTAAAATAATTAGAAAAAGAAGAGCAAAAAACCCCAAAAGGCAACAGAAGGAAGGAAATAATAAAGATCAGAGAGGAATTAAATACAATAGAGATTAACAAGACCATAGAAAAAATCAACCAAACCAAAAGCTGGTTTTTTGAAAAAGTAAATAACATCAACAAGCCTCTGGCCAAACTCACAAAGAAGAAAAAAGAGAGAGCACAAATAAGCAAAATAAGAAAGGAAAATGGGGAAGTTACAATGAATAACATAGAAATACAAAATATCACATGAGAATATTATGAAAAACTATATGGAACAAAGCTGGATAACCTAGAGGAGATGGATCAGTTTCTGGAAACATACTTTCCACCAAGACTGAATCAAGAAGAAACTGACCACTTAAACAAACCAATCACTAGAAATGAAATTGAATTAACAATGAAAAACCTCCCTACAAATAACAGTCCAGGACCAGACGGCTTCACTGGGGAATTCTACCAAACATACAAAGAAGAACTCATACCAGTACTTCTCAAACTCTTCCAGACGATTGAAAAAGAGGGAATACTCCCAAACTCATTCTATGAAGCCATCATCACCCTGATACCAAAACCAGGCAAAGACACTACCAAAAAAGAGAATTATAGGCCAATATCACTGATGAACATAGACGTCAAAATCCTCACCAAAATATTAGCAAATAGAATCCAACAGCACATAGAAAAGATTATACATCATGACCAAGTGGGGTTCATCCCAGGGACATAAGGGTGCTTCAACATACGCAAATCAATCAATGTAATACATCACATCAACAAGAATAAGGACAAAAACCACACGATCATCTCAATAGATGCAGAAAAGGCATTTGATAAAATTCAACACCCATTTATGATAAAAACTCTTACCAAAGTGGGTATAGACACAACATATCTCAACCTAATAAAAGCTATATATGACAAACCTACAGCCACCATAGTACTCAAAGGTGAAAAACTCAAAAGCTTCCCACTAAAATCTGGGACAAGACAAGGATGACCACTATCACCACTCCTATTCAACATAGTCCTGGAAGTCCTAGCCACAGCAGTCAGGCAAGAGAAAGAAATAAAAGGGATCCAAATTGGAAAAGAAGAGGTAAAAGTGTCACTATATGCCAACGACAAGTTACTATATATAGAAAACCCTTAAAGGTGCACACAAAAACTATCAGAGCTGATCGAAGAATTCAGCAAGGTAGCAGGTTACAAGATTAATGTTCAAAAATCAGTTGCATGTCTCTACAGTAACGATGAATCAACAGAAAAAGAAAGTAAAGAAACAATCCCCTTTAAAATAGCACCCAAAGTAATAAAATACCTGGGAATAAATCTAACCAAGGAGGTGAAAAAATTACATACAGAAAACTATAAACCATTGATGAGGGAAATTAAAGAAGACTTTAAAAAATGGAAAGATATCCCATGCTCTTGGGGAAGAATCAATATTGTTAAAATGGTCACACTGCCCAAGGCAATCTACAGATTTAATGCAATCCCTATCCAATTACCCAGGACATATTTCACAGAACTAGAAAAAATCATAATAAAATTTATATGGAGCCATCAAAGACCTGGAATTGCCAAAGCATTACTGAAGAGAAAGAAAGAGGCTGGAGGAATAACTCTCCCAGACTTCAGACAATACTATAGAGCTACAGTCATCAAGATTAGCATAGGATTGGTACAAAAACAGAGTATAGACCAATGGAACAGAATAGAGAGCCCAGAAACGAACCCACAAAACTTTGGTCAACTCATCTTCGACAAAGGTGGCAAGAATATACAATGGAATAAAGACAGTCTCTTCAGCAAATGATGTTGGGAGAACTGGACAGCAGAATGTAAATCAATGAAGCTAGAACACTCTCTTCCACCATACACAAAAATAAATTCAAAACAGATCAAAGACTTAAACACAAGGCAAGATACAATAAACCTCCTAGAGGAAAACATAGGCAAAACATTATCTCACATACATCTCAAAAATGTTCTCCTAGGGAAGTCTACCCAAGTAATAGAAATAAAAGCAAGAATAAACAAATGGGACCTAATGAAACTTACAAGCTTCTGCACAGCAAAGGAAACCAGAAGTAAAACAAAAAGACAACCTACAGAATGGGAGAAAATTTTTGCAAATGAAACTGACAAAGGCTTGATCTCCACAATATATATAAGCAGCTCATACAACTTAATAAGAAACAACCAAACAACCCAATCCAAAAATGGGCAGAAGACCTAAACAAGCGATTCTCCAAGGAAGAAATACAAATGATCAATAGACACATGAAAAAATGCTCAATATCACTAATTATCAAAGAAATGTAAATCAAAACTACAATGAAGTATCACCTCACACCAGTCAGAATGGACATCATTCAAAAATCCACAAATGACCAATGCTGGAGAGGCTGTGGAGAAAAGGAAACACTCCTACAGTGCTGGTGGGAATGCAGTTTGGTGCAGACACTGTGGAAAACAGTTTGGAGATGCCTCACAAGACTAGGAGTAATCTTACCATCTGACCCAGGAATCCCACTCCTGGGCATATATCCAGAAGGAACCCTACTTCAGGATGACACCTGCACCCCAATGTTCATAGCAGCACTATTTACAATAGCCAAGAGATGGAAATAGCCTAAATGTCCATCAACAGATGACCGGTTAAAGAAGAAGTGGTATATTTATACAATGGAATACTATTCAGCCATAAAGATTGATAACATAACGCCATTTGCAGCAACATGATTGTTCCTGGAGAATGTTATTCTATGTGAAGTAAGCCAGAAAGAGAAAGAAAAATACCATATGAGATCGCTCATGTGTGGAATCTAAAAAAAAAAAAAAAAAAAAAAAAAACCAACAACAAAAACATAAGTACAAATCAGAAACAGACCCATAGACATAGAATACAAACTTGTGGTTGCCAAGGGGACAGGGGGTAGGAAGAGACAGATTGGTATTTCAAAATGTAGAATAGATAATGAAGATTATACTGTATAGCACAAGGGAATATATACAAGATCTTATGGTAGCTCACAGAGAAAAAACTGTGTGACAATGAATATATATATGTTCATATATAACTGAAAAATTGTGCTTTTCACTGGAATTTGACACAACATTGTAAGATGATTATAAATCAATAAAAAATATTAATAAAAAAATACATGCACCCCATTGTTCATAGTAGAACTATATACAATAGCCAAGACATGGAAACAACCTAATTGTCCATGGACAGATGACTGGATAAAGAAGTTGTGGTATATATACAATGGACTACTACTTAGCCATAAAAAAGGAATAAAATAATGTCATTAGTAGCAACATGAATGGACCTGGAGAATGTCATTGTCAGTCAAGTAAGCCAGAAAGGGAAAGAAAAATACCATATGATATCACTTATATGTGACTTAAAAAAAAAAAGACAAATGAATTTATTTACAAAACAGAAACAGACTTAGAGACATAGTAAACAAACTATGTTTACCAAGGGGAAGGGGATAGGAAGGGATAAATTGGGAGTTTGAGATTTGCAGATACTAACTACTATATATGAAAAAGATAAACAAGAATTTCATACTGTATAGCACAGGGAACCAAATTCAATAGGGATATGAAAAGGAATATGAAAACGAATATATGTATGTTCACGTATGACTGAAGCATCATGCTGTGCACCAGAAACTGACACAACATTGTAAACTGACTATACTTCAATTATATATATATATATACACACACACACACACAAACACTAAAAATTAAAAATAAATTCAATGATGTAGGTAGTTTGAAAGGAGAGAAAAAGATATGCCATGTAAACATTATTTTTTAAAAGCAGAACTGGCTAGGTTAATATCCAATAAAGGAGAATCTAGAGTGAAGGAAATTGCCAGAGACAGAGGAGAACACCCCATAAAAATGATAAAAGGATCAATCCACCAGAAAGACAGAATGATCCTAAATGTGTACTAGACAAACCAGAGAGCTTCACAGTGGATGAAGCATAAAACTGAGAGAAATGACAAGAGAAATACCCAAATCTACAATTACAATTGGAGATTAACACCCACCCCAATGACAATGAAATCAGCAAGGACATACAACATCTGAGCAACACAAGCAAACGGATGTAAGGGACACACAGAACATTCCACTAAATAAGAGAAGAATACACAATTTTCCCCAAGAACCCTTGGAAGTTGCACCAAGATAAACCTTATCCTGGACCCAAAATCGAACTCACCAAATATAAAAGAGCCAAAATCATACCAAATGTGTGTTCCAAAACCACAATAGTCTCAAACTAGAGGTTAATGATAGAAAGACAGCAGGAAAATCTCTATACATGTGGAAAGTAAACAGCACTCTAAATAATTCATGAGTCAAACGGGAAGTCTCAAAGAAAATTTGAAAACACGTAGAACTGAATGAAAGCAAGAACATATACTAAAATATGTGGGATGCAGCCAATGCAATGTTGACAGAGAAATTTACACCGCTAAATGTTTACATTAGAAATGAGGAACAGTCTGAATAAATAACTTAAATTCCTGCCTCAAGAGCTATGAAAATAAGATCAAAATAAATCCAAGCAGGAAGAAAGAAGGACATAATAAAGATAAGAACAGAAATCAATGAAATGGCAAACAGAAGAGGATAGGGAAAATAAACGAAACGAATACATTGTTCTTTGGGGGAAAAATCAATAAAATTGATGAACCTCAAACAAGTCTAACAAAAATGCAGAGAGAGAAAAAGCAAATCACCAATATCAGGAAGGAAACTGGGGATAATACTACGTATTCTACAGCTATTAAAAAGATAACAGCAGGATTTGAGCAATTACTCATAAATTAAAAAACAGAAGAAATAGACCAATTCCAAAATAAAATTCACTAACCACAAAATCTCATGCAAGATGAAATCAATAATTTGAATATTAAAAGGATTGAATTTGCCATTTAGATCATCTGAAAAAATAAATCTCCAAGTTTGTATAATTCTACTGAAGAGTTATAAAAGTCATTTGAAGACAAATAAACCAACTTTATGCAATCTATTTCAGAAAACAGCAGATGAAGGAGCACTTTTCATCTCATTTTATGAAGCCAGTATTACCCGGAGTTCAAAACAAGACAAAAATGGTATAAAAAGAAAAGAAGACTACAGACCATTATCCTCCATAAATTTGTATGCAAAAATCCTCAAAAAAATTAGCAAATGAATCTATCAGAGTGTAAAAAGAGTTATACACCATGACCAAGTTGAATTTATTCCAGGATGCAATGATAGTACAACATTTGAAATCAGTGCAATCCAGTGTGGCAACAAGCTAAAGGGAAAAAAATCATATGATCTTATCAATTGATATGCAGAAAATATATTGACAAAATCTATCTCTCATTCATGATTTTAAAAAAAATTAAGCAAGTTGAGAACTGGGAGGAACTGTCTGAACCTGAAAAAGAGCATTTGCAGAAAACACAACAACAACAACAACAATAGGTAACATTATACTTAATGCTTCTCCACTCTCCTAGGATCAGGAACAGGAGAAGGATGCCAGGTCTCCCCACTCATTTAACTGAAAGTTCTAGCCATTTTAAAAGGTGATAAAAAAAAAATAAGAAGCATACAGAACAGAAAGCAAGATATAAAATTATTCCTATTTGTAAATGATCTGATTAGGTAAAAATCCCAAGGATCCTACAAGAAAACTCCTAGAACTAAGAAATAAGTTCACTGAGGTCCCAGTTTATAAGGCCGACAGACAAACATCAATCACATTTTTATATACTAACAACTACAGGAACCACAATAACCAAATAAAATGAAAGGTTAGGCATGCACTTAACAAAACCTGTGTAACATCTAGGTGCCTAAGAATGACAAAATGCCTATGAAAGAAACAGAGAAGACCTAAATAAATGCAGAGATGTATCATGTTTATGGTGCGAAAAACTCAGCATAGTAAAAATGTCAATTTCCCAAAATTGATCTATGAATTTAATATAATTCCTATAAAAACCCTAGTAAGAATTTTTGTAGACATAAAGAGGCATATTCTAAAATTTATGTGGAAAGGCACAGGCCTTAGAGTAGCTTAAACAATCTCAAAAAAGAAGAAGAAAGTGAGAGTGATATTGAGGTTCATTATAGAGCTGCAGTAATCAAGACATTGTGTGCTAGGGGAGAGATGAGCATAGAACAATGGAACCAAGTAGAGAACCCAGAGACTGACCCAAACAAATATGCCCAGCTGACTTTTGACAACAGTGCAAAAGCAACTAAATGGAAGAAGGGTAGCCTTTTCAACAAATGGTGTTGGAGCAGCTGGACCTCCAAGGGGGAAAATGAGCCTGAACCTAAACCCGGACCTAATACCTACTATCAAAATTAACTCAAAATTCTTCATAGCCTTAAATGTAAAATGTTAACTATGAAGCTTTGGGAAGAACATAGGAGAAAAATCTTCAGAATCTAGTCCTAGGCTAACTTTTCTTAGACTTGACACCAAAAAAAAATAATAATAATAATTCAAAACTTATCAAAATTAAAAACCTTTGCTCTGCAAATATCCTTGTGAAGAGAATGAATACACAAGCAACAGACTGTAAGAAAATACTTCCATATCACAGAACTATCAAAGGATTAGTCGCTGCAAGATGTAACTTAGCAGTAAAAAAAAAAAAAATCCAATTAGAGAATTGGCAAACTATATGCACAGACATTTCCCCCCAGAGGATATATAATACATACAGCAAATAAGCACATGAAAAGATGTTCAGCATTGCCAGCCATCAGGGAAATGCCAATTAAAACTACAATGAGATACACTTTGAAACTAGAAGAATGGCTAAAATTAAATATATATATAATATTATGTATATATAATTAAAAATATTATATATATATATATATAAAACCACCATTGAATGCCTTTGAGAATGCAAAGAAACTGCTTCTCTCATCCTTTGCTGGTGGGAATGTAAATAAATGGTACAGCCACTCTGGAAAACCATTTATTTGGCAGTTTCTCAGAATGCTAGACATGCAATTTCCAAATAACCAGCAATTGCACTCTTGGGCATTTATCCCGGAGAAATGGAAACATGTTCACACAAAAACCTGACCACACTAATGGTCAGAGCATCTCTATTTATGGTAGCCACAACTGGAATCAGCTAAGATGCCCTTCAACAGGTGAATGGTCTAACAAACTGTGCTACAAACATACCAGAGAATACTACTCACCAGTAAAGAGGAATTGACTATTGACACATGCAACAATCTAGAAATGCTAGGAAATTGTGCTGACTGTAAAAAACCAATCCCCAAAATTTATATATGTGTTGCACGGTTACATTTATTTAACTTTTTTGATATGACACATTTTAGAAGTGGAAGACCCATTAGTTGTTGCCAGAATTTAGGGATGGAAGTGGGGTATGAGGAAGTAGGTGGATTTTAAAAGATGGACAGGAGACATCTTTGTTTTGTTATCATTCCTCAGTGTATTGACTATTGTGGAGGATACAGGAACAGGAGTGATAAAATTCCATCAAATTTAATACACACTTACATACAAATAAGTACAAGTAAGATGGGAAATCTAAATAATATCAGTGGTTTGTACCAAGGTCAGTATCCTAGTTGTGATACCATACTACAGTTTTCTTTTAATTATTATTGAAGTACAGTCAGTTACAATGTGTCAATTTCTGGTGTACAGCAAAATGTCCCAGTCATGCATATATATACACATATGTATTCATTTTCATATTCTTTTTTATTAAAGGTTATTACAAAGTATTGAATATGGTTCCCTGTGCTATACAGAAGAAACTTGTTTTTTAATGTATTTTTATATATAGTAGCTGACATTTGCAAATCTCAAACTCCCAAATTTATCCCTTTCCACCCACTTTCCCTGGTAACCATAGGATTGTTTACTATGTCTGTGAGCCTATTTCTGTTTTGTAGATGAGTTCATAGTGTCTTTTTTTTCTCTTTCTTTTTTCAGATTCTACATATGAGTGATATCATGTGGTATTTTTCTCTTTCTGGCTCACTTCATTTAGAATGACGATCTCTAGGTCCATCCATGTTGCTGCAAATGGCATTATTTTATTCTTTTTATGGCTGAGTTGTATTCCATTGTATAAATATACCACAACTTCTTTATCCAGTCATTTGTTGATGGACATTTAGATTGTTTCCATGTCTTGGCTATTGTATATAGTGCTGCTATAAACATTGGAGTGCACCATACTATAGTTTTGAAAATGTTACCATTGTTGTAAACTCTTACAAATATATAAGGAGCATCTCTATATTATTACTTACTACTGCACACAAATCCACATTTTTCTCAATGAAAATTTCAATAAAAATAATTTGACAGATGTGTTACAATTTTTCCAAAGTGGCTGTACCATTTTGCCTTTCTTTCCACAATGTATATGGGTCTCAGTTGCTCCACATTTTGTTAGCACATAATATAGCCATGATTTTTATATGTGATTTTACAGACCTCCCTAGGTATCCATGGGAGATTGGTTCCAGGACCCCCAAGGATAACAATAACCCAGTGAGCTCAAATCCCTTACAGTTAGCGCTCAGTATCAATGGATTCTGCATTCACGGATTCAACCGAACACAGATTGTGCAGTATTTTCCATTCACGATTGCTTAAACCCATGGATATAGAGGGCTTATTGTAATTGAATTTCACTAGTGGATAAAAATATTAAGCATCATATCTGTCTATATGTTTACCTGCCACCCTCACATCTTCTTTGGTGAAATATCTCTTCAGAACTTTTGTCAACTTACATTAGGTTGTTTGTTTTCTGACTGAGTTTTCAGAGTTCTTTCTATTCTGAATACAAGCCTGTTGTCAGAAATGTGATTGGAAAAATGTTTTCTCATATTCTGTGCTTTTATTTTCACTATTTGAACAGCATATTTAACACAGCGAGATTTTAAAAAATAAAGTCCAATTTATCATTTTTTAATTTTATGAACCATGCTTTTTGTGCTATATCTAAAATCTCTATGCTGAACCTACAATTTTTTCCTTTGCTTTCTTCTAGAATTTTTATACTTTTATGATTTATGTATATGTTTCTGGTGTATTTGGAGTTAATTTTTATTTAAGATGTTAGATATTGGTCAAGATATTGGTTCATATGCATTTTTCAGCATAGGAACATAAATTTTTTCTAAAACCCATATATGGATGACTATCGTTTCTACATTGAATTGATCTTGCATTTTTAAGAATCAGGTGATTATATTTGTCTGGGTTTATTTCTAGTATCTTTATCCTCATTCATCTATCTACATATCTATCCTTTTACTAATATCCACTATTTTGAATACTGTACTTTTATAGTAATCCTTAAAATATGGTAGTATGAGTAGTCCAACTATGTACTTTTTTTCCAAAATTGAATTAACTACTTTAATTCCTTTGCTTTTTATATAAAGTTGATAATAAGCTTATTAAAATGACCAAAAAATGCTATAATTTTGCATAAAATTGCACTGATTATATGGATCAGATTGGGAAAATTGATATCTAAATAAGATTAAGTTTTTAATCCATGAACATGGTATATTTTTTCATCTGTTGGTCTCAATTGATTGATTTCATTACCATTTTGTAGTTTTTAAACTGCAGACCCTGCATATATTTTGTTAGATTCATATTAAAGTATTTCATTTTTTTGTACTATTGCACATGGTATTAATTTTTAAATTTCAAATTCCAATCATTCATTGCTATTATAGAGAAACACAACTGATTTTTTGTGGGTCGACTTTTTGTACTGTGATCTTGGTAAGCTCATTTATTACTTTTAGGTGCTTTCTTCTAGAAATCCTTGGGATTTTCCTATGCATATATTCATGTCATCTATGAAAAGGGAGAGTTTTATTCCTCTTCTCTGACCTATATCCCTTGCTTGATTTTAATACAGCCACTCTGGCTCTCTCATGGCCTTAGTGTTTGCCCTGAACAGAACTACTTGTATGTATTTCTACATTCTTTTAGTTTTAACCTACCTGTATAGTTATTTTTTTAACATTTTTAATTGATTTATAATCATTTTACAATGTTGTGTCAAATTTCAGTGTTCAGCACAATTTTTAAGTTATTCATGGACTTATACACACTCATTGTCACATTTTTTTCTCTGTGAGTTATCATAACATTTTGTGTATATTTCCCTGTGCTATACAGTGTAGTCTATTCTACAATTTTGAAATCCCAGTCTATCCCTTCCCACCCTCCACACCCCTGGTAACCACAAGTCTGTATTCTCTGTCTCTGAGTCTATTTCTGTCCTTTATTTACGCTTTGTTTTTGTTTGTTTGTTTGTTTTTGTTTTTGTATTTTAGATTCCACATATGAGCGATCTCATATGGTATTTTTCTTTCTCTTTCTGGCTTACTTCACTTAGAATGACATTCTCCAGGAGCATCCATGTTGCTGCAAATGGCATTATGTTGTCGGTTTTTATGGCTGAGTAGTATTCCATTGTATAAATATACCACATCTTCTTTATCCAGTCACCTGTTGATGGACATTTAGGCTGTTTCCATGTTTTGGCTATTGTAAATAGTGCTGCTATGAACATTGGGGTGCAGGTGTCATCCTGAAGTAGATTTCCTTCTGGATACAAGCCCAGGAGTGGGATTCCTGGGTCATATGGTAAGTCTATTCCTAGTCTTTTGAGGAATCTCCACACTGTTTTCCATAGTGGCTGCACCAAACTGCATTCCCACCAGCAGTGTAGGAGGGTTCCCCTTTCTCCACAGCCTCTCCAGCATTTGTCATTTGTGGATTTTTGAATGACGGCCATTCTGACTGGTGTGAGGTAATACCTCATTGTAGTTTTGATTTGCATTTCTCTGATAATTAGTGATATTGAGCATTTTTTCATGTGCTTTTTGATCATTTGTATGTCTTCCTTGGAGAATTGCTTGTTTAGGTCTTCTGCCCATTTTTGGATTGGGTTGTTTATTTTTTTCTTATTGAGTCGTATGAGCTGCTTATATATTCTGGAGATCAAGCCTCTGTTGGCTTCACTTGCAAAAATTTTCTCCCATTCCGTAGGTTTTCTTCTTGTTTTACTTCTGGTTTCCTTTGCTGTGCAGAAGCTTATAAGTTTCATTAGGTCCCATTTCTTTATTCTTGCTTCTATTTCTTCTAGGAGAAAATTTTTGAGATGTATGGCAGATAATGTTTTGCCTATATTTTCCTCTAGGAGGTTTATTTTATCTTGTCTTATGTTTAGGTCTTTAATCCATTTTGAGTTGATTTTTGTATATGGTGTAAGGGAGTGTTCTAGCTTCATTGTTTTACATGCTGCTGTCCAGTTTTCCCAACACCATTTGCTGAAGAGACTGTCTTTATTCCAATGTATATTCTTGCCTCCTTTGTCAAAGATGAGTTGACCAAAAGTTTGTGGGTTCATTTCTGGGCTCTCTATTCTGTTCCATTGGTCTATATGTCTGTTTTGGTAGCAATACCATGCTGTCTTGATGACTGTAGCTCTATAGTATTGTCTGAAGTCTGGGAGAGTTATTCCTCCAGACTCTTTCTTTCTCTTCAGTAATGCTTTGGCAATTCTAGGTCTTTGATGGTTCCATATGAATTTTATTATGATTTTTTCTAGTTCTGTGAAATATGTCCTGGGTAATTGGATAGGGATTGCATTAAATCTGTAGATTGCCTTGGGCAGTGTGACCATTTTAACAATATTGATTCTTCCAATCCAAGAGCATGGAATATCTTTCCATTTTTTAAAGTCTTCTTTAATTTCCCTCATCAATGGTTTATAGTTTTCTGTGTATAATTCTTTCACCTCCTTGGTTAGATTTATTCCCAGGTATTTTATTACTTTGGGTGCTATTTTAAAGGGGATTGTTTCTTTACTTTCTTCTTCTGTTGATTTATCGTTAGTGTAAAGAAATGCAACTGATTTTTGAACATTAATTTTGTAGCCTGCTACCTTGCTGAATTCTTCAATCAGCTCTAGTAGCTTTTGTGTGGACCTTTTAGGGTTTTCTATATATAGTAACATGTCATCAGCATATAATGACACTTTTACCTCTTCTTTTCCAATTTGGATCCCTTTTATTTCTTTCTCTTGCCTGACTGCTGTGGCTAGGACTTCCAGGACTATGTTGAATAGGAGTGGTGATAGTGGTCATCCTTGTCTTGTCCCAGATTTTAGTGGGAAGCTTTTGAGTTTTTCACCTTTGAGTACTATGGTGGCTGTAGGTTTGTCATATATAGCTTTTATTATGTTGAGATATGTTCCCTCTATACCCACTTTGGCGAGAGTTTTATCATAAATGGGTGTTGAATTTTATCAAATGCTTTTTCTGCATCGATTGAGATGATCATGTGGTTTTTGTCCTTTCTCTTGTTGATGTGATGTATTACACTGATTGATTTGCGTATGTTGAACCAGCCTTGTGTCCCTGGGATGAACCCCACTTGGTCATGATGTATAATCTTTTTTATGTGTTGCTGGATTCTATTTGCTAAAATTTTGGTGAGGATTTTGGCGTCTATGTTCATCAGTGATATTGGCCTATAATTCTCTTTTTTGGTAGTGTCTTTGCCTGGTTTTGGTATCAGGGTGATGGTGGCTTCATAGAATGAGTTTGGGAGTATTCCCTCCTTTTCAATCATCTGGAAGAGTTTGAGAAGGACTGGTATGAGTTCTTCTTTATATGTTTGGTAGAATTCCCCAGTGAAGCCGTCTGGTCCTGGACTTTTATTTGTAGGGAGGTTTTTAATTGCTATTTCTATTTCCTTTCTAGTGATCGGATTGTTCAAGTGTTCAGATTCTTCTTGATTCAGTTTTGGTGGACAGTATGTTTCCAGAAACTTGTCCATCTCCTCTAGGTTATCCAGCTTGGTTCCATATAGTTTTTCATAATATTCTCATATGATATTCTTTATTTCTATTTTGTTGTTGTAATTTCTCCATTTTCCTTTCTTATTTTGCTAATTTGTGCTCTCTCTTTTTTCTTCTTTGTGAGTTTGGCCAGAGGTTTGTCGATTTTATTTACTTTTTCAAAAAACCAGCTTTTGGTTTGGTTGATTTTTTCTATGGTCTTGTTAATCTCTATTGTATTTAATTCCTCTCTGATCTTTATTATTTCCTTCCTTCTGCTGCTTTTTGGGGCTTTTTGTTCTTCTTTTTCTAATTCATTCAGGTGGTAGGTTAAATTGTTTACTTGAGATTGTTCTTCTTTTTTGAGGAAGGCCTGTATCGCTATAAACTTCCCTCTTAGCACTGCCTTTGCTGTGTCCCATAGGTTTTGAGTGGTTGTGCTTTCATTATCATTTGTCTCAAGGTATTTTTTAATTTCAGCTTTGATTTCCTCATTGACCCATTGTTTTTTCAATAACATATTGTTTGATCTCCATGCTTTCCTTTTTTTTCTCCTTTGTTTCTCTGTTGTTGATTTCCAGTTTCATGGCATTGTGGTCAGTAAAGATGCTTGAGATAATTTCTATCTTCTTAAAATTGTTGAGGTTTCTTTTATGCCCAAGTACATGATCGATCCTGGAAAATGTTCCATGTGCACTTGAAAAGAATGTATATCCTATTTTTGGGGGGTGTAATGCTCTGAAAATATCCACCAAATCTAGTTTTTCTACTGTAGTATTTAATTTCTCTGTTGCCTTGTTTATTTTCTGTCTGGAAGATCTGTCTAGTGATGTTAATGCAGTGTGAAAATCTCCAACTATGATTGTATTCCCATCAATATCCCCCTTTATCTCTGTTAATAATTCTTCTATGTACTTAGGTGCTCCTATATTGAGTGCATATATATTAACGAGTGTAATATCCTCATCTTGTATCACTCCTTTAATCATTATAAAATGTCCTTCTTTATCTTTCTTTATGGCCTTTGTTTTAAAGTCTATTTTGTCTGAAATCAGTACTGCAACACCTGCTTTTTTGGCTTTTCCATTTGCATGGAATATCCTTTTCCATCCTTTCACTCTCAATCTATATGTGTCCTTCTCCCTAAAGTGGGTCTCTTGTATGCAGCATTTTGAAGGTTCTTGCTTTATTATCCAGTCTGCCACTCTGTGTCTTTTGACTGGAGCATTTAGTCCATTAACATTTACAGTAATTAATGATAGATGTGTGTTTATTGCCATTTTGAACTTATCTTTGCAGTTGAATTGGTATATCTTCTTTGTTCCTTTCTTCTTCCTTTTGTGGTTTGGTAATTTTCCTTTGTATTATCATGGATTTTATTTAATTTTTGTGACTCCTTTGTAAATTTTTGGCTTGTGGTTACCCTTTTTTGTAAATCTATCAACCCATTACTATAACTGTTTTTATTAAACTGATAGTAACATGATCTCAAACCCATCCTACTGTTAAAAAAATTTTAAAAAGAAAGAAAAAAATATTCTATATTTCCCTGCCTCCCTTTCCTACTCTGAGTGATTTGTATGTCTTCTTTTATAATTTCATGTTTACTTTATTTGTAATTCATGAGTTATCACCTTTCC
The DNA here is from genome assembly GCF_009834535.1 of Camelus ferus. Classification (NCBI taxonomy): domain Eukaryota; kingdom Metazoa; phylum Chordata; class Mammalia; order Artiodactyla; family Camelidae; genus Camelus; species Camelus ferus. Next base: position 24,002,895 of record NC_045722.1, on the reverse strand, counting down.
AGTTGTGTGTTTCTCATTTCTGTAGCATCCTGCTGCTTTTCTATTTAGAATAGCCCTTTAAGTATTTCTTTTAGCATGGGTTTAGTGTTGCTAAACTCCTGCAGCTTTTTTTTGTCTGTGAAACTCTTTATTTCTCCTTGTATCCTCAAGAATAGCCTTGCTGGATAAAGGATCCTAGGCTGCATCTTTTTTTAATTCAGGGCTTTGAATATATCTTGCCACTCCCTTCTGGCCTGTAGTGTTTGTGTAGAGAAATCAGCTGAGAGCCTTATGGGGATTCCCTTGTAATGCACCCTTTGTTTTTCTCTTGCTGCCTTGAGGATCATTTCTTTATCCTTGACTCTGGGCATCTTGATTATGATATGTCTTGGTGTGGGTCTGTTTGGGTTCTTCCTGTTTGGGACTCTCTGAGCCTCTTGTACTTGGATATCTGATTCCTTTAGGTTTGGGAAGTTTTCAGTCATGATTTCTTCAAATACCTTTTATCCTCTTTGTTCTTTCTTCCCCTTCTGGAACCCCTATTATGCGTAGACTGGCATGCTTTATATTATCCCATAGGTCCCTTATATTGTTTTCATTGTTTTTGATTTGTTTTTCTCTCAGCTGTTCTGATTGGGTGCTTTCTGTTGTCCTGTCTTCTAGGTCACTGATTGGTTCCTCTGCATTATCTAGCCTGCTTTGCACAGCCTTTAGCTCAGCTCTCACCTCAGCCAATGAGTTTACTAATTCTACTTGGCTCTTCTTTATAGCTTCTATTTCATTTTTGACATATTTTATATCTCTAAACACTATTTCTTTTAATTTCTTCAGTACTTTGATCACTCCTTTTTTGAAATCTTGATCTAGTAGGCCATCATTGTCTATTTCCTTGATCATGCTTTCAGGGGATTTCTCTTGATCTTTTAATTGGGAATTGTTCCTCTGCTTCTTCATATTGCTCATATCTCTCTGGCACTGTGGCTTAAGGAGTATCAGTTATCTAGTTCTCCTGGAGATGGTGTGCTTTTAATGATTTTATTGAGAGGTCTTTGTGCTTTTGCCCTGTTTCGTGAACTCAGCTTCCTGTTTCCAGAGGCCCTCTGTTGGCGCCCTCATCTGTGCTGCTCCCAGGGGCTGTCGGCTAGCAGATCATGCCCCCTCCCACCACTGGGTCCGTTGCTGAGCTCTTACCCAGTGGGTGGACAGGCAGGTCACTCCCCCTCTCGATGCCACAGTCAGATGCTGTGCTCGGGCGAGGCAGGTGGGCAGATTGCACCCCCTCCCAGCACCATGGTCAGGTGCTGCGTTCTTGCCAAGAAAGCGGGTTGCCGCCCACCCTTTCCCAGGCCGGTTGCTCCACTGCTCTGTGCAGCTGCCTGCTCCACCTCAGATTGGTGCTCTGAAGGTGGGCTTGGGGAAGACCACGGAACAGCCCCACCCCTGCTCCATGCCAAATTTCAGCTCCTTATTTGTCTTGGTGGCTCAAGTTCTCTGAGGTGCCAGGGCAGAAAGATCCTATCTGCCTCAGGCTGTAAACAAGTCTCAGTCCTGCCGAGGAGGTTACGGAGCCCTTGGATGTGGATTCAGGTCTCGGCCCCTCCTCGACCCAGGCACTGCGCACAGGAGATGGTGTCTGTAGCCCACCTCCCTTCTCACGAGAAGTGCCAGTAATGGCAGTCCAGGTCTGAGGAGACAAAGGCTATGGCGCCTCTCCCCCCGGGGCACACCAGCAGTGTTGCTTTCCTTTTTTCACAATTTATGGGGAACCGAGGTTGTTCTTCTCCATATCCCCTCCAAGCCAAGGTGCACAGCACTCTGCATTCCCCCGAGGCTGCCTCAGTGCAGCTGCCCCAGTCCTCCGCCCGGCTCGGGTAGTCTGTCCTGGCCCCAGCTGCCAGCTCGTGTCTCAGGCTGGGTGTCGCGGGGACCCTTTGTGTCCATTCAATTCACTTCTGTCCATCAAGGGGTACTCAGGGCAGATCTGAGCCTCAGAGGTTCCCCCTCTGTCCTGCTGGCCTCTGTGTTGGAGAGGGGGAGACCCAGTGAATGAGCGCCAGTACTCCTTTGCCACTCCCTCCCTGCGGGACCGGTCCCGCACTGTTTTGCTTTTTCTTCTTTCTTTTTTCCTTTTCTCCTGCCAGATTTTTGGTGTCTTTGTTTTTCGAAGAGGGTGATGTGCTGTCGGAGTTCAGCAGGTGCTCTGGTTGGCTGAGTAGGTCCGTAGATGTGAGTTTTGGTGTATTTGTGGGAGAGGGTGAGCTATAAGTGTCCTTCTACTCCACCATCTTGCTTCGTTCTCTCTATTAATTTATCATTTACATCTGTTTAAAATTTTAGCATTGCCTCAGGCTTAATTTTTAGTTAATCAGTCTACCTTAAAATAATATTATACTGCTTCAGATACTGTATAAGAGCCTTTCAGCAGTACATTACTGAGTCCTCCATTCTGTTCATTGTGCTATTACTGTTTTATTTTTACTTTTGCATATGCTACAAATATACACTACATTGCTTTTTTTTTTTTTTTTTTTTTTTTTTTTATTTAGACCAGGGCTTGACAAACTACAGGTCAAAGGCTGGCATTGTGAGTAAAGTTGATTGTAACATAACCATGCCCACTCGTCTTTTTTTGATGGATGCAGTAAAGCAGCAGAGCTAAGTACAGTGGACCTTTGAACAGTGTGGGGGTTCTGGGTGCTGATGCTCCATGCAGTTCAAAATCCATCCACTTGTAGTCAGTCCTCCATGTATGTGGTTCTTCTATATCCATGGTTCTGCATCCATGGATTCAATCATAGATTCAATATATTGATTATGTAATGCTGTAGTATTTACTATTGAAAAAAATCTGCATATAAGGAGACCCTCATAGTTCAAACCTGTGTTGTTCAAGGGTCATCTGTAGCTTCAACACATCTCATATGACCCACAAGCCATTTACAATATGGCCATTTAAAAAAAGTTTCCCAACCCTGCTTTATACAGGGTTTTTAAAAATGTATATTTTTACTTCATCTTAATTTCTTCCATTTCCAGAACTTCTCATTTCTGTGTAGATTCTATGTTTAAATATGTTGTTGTATGCTTTTGTTTGACAACTTTCTCTTTTTTTGTAGTAAAAATATGTTGGTAATAAATTCTCTCAGTTTTACTTTGTCTGAGAATGTATTTATTTTTTCTTCATTTTTGAAATGTATTTGCACTGTGTATAGAATTCTGGGTTAATGGTATTTTTCCAGCACTTTAGTGATGTTATTCTGTAGTCTTATAGTTTTCATTGTTTCTGATGAGATGTCTGCTGTAATTAATTCTTGACTTTGTTCCAATTCTCTACTTTATTCCTTATACTTAGTGTTTCCTTTTTGCAGCTACCTTTTAAAATTCCTCTTTTTCTTTTGTTTTCAGCAGTTTGAATGTGATATGAACAAGGGCATGTGTACATGTGTGTGTGTGTGTGTGTGTGTGTGTGTGCTCACACGCATTGATATTTGTCCTTCTTGGGGTTCTCTGAGTTTCTTGTACCTATGTTTTGGTGTCTATAATTAATTTGGGAAAATTCTTGATTATGATGCATTTAAATATTTTTCTTTCTTCATTTTCTCTCCCTTCTGGGATTCCAGTAGCACATATTTTAGAAGATTTCCTTGTTCCAACTTTTGGATATCCCTTTGGATGTACTTTTATATTTTTGTTCTCTCTCTCTTTATTTGGTTTTGGAAATTTCTATTGACCTATCTACAAGTTCATTGATTCTTCAGCATGAATAGTACATTGAAGACATTCATTTTCTTGTTATTGTGTTTTTTATTTCTAGTGTTTCCATTAATTCTCTTTCATATTTTCACTCTTTCTGCCCAAACAGATCTTTTAGAGTCCACCTTTAATATATTGATCATAATTATGCTAAATTATGTAGCAGCTGGTTCTTACATCTGTGTCATATCTTAGTCTGCTCTGGTGATTTTCGTACATCTTCTGAGTTTCGTTTTTTTGCCTTTGTATATCCTCAATGTTTTTACTAAAATTGAACATCTTATGTAGGACAATAGTTATCATGTCTCGTTATGATTTTTTTTTTTAATTTGGTACATCTTTAGTGTGGGGATTTGAGTTAATCTAGTGAGGAACTTGGCTTGGTTCAAATTTGGTGCTGTTATGGTTACTCTCACTGCAACTCAGGCTTCAAATTCCAGTAGATTCCTTTTTCCAGAGCAATTATGATGCTAAGTTAAAGATCTTCTATTTGAATTTTGACTCACAGAGTGCTTTTCCACACTCTCTCCTGGAGCATTTTGCTGTCACTTATTTAAACATTGTTAACATAGCAGTAGAAGGTGGGGGTTGAAATCTCTGTCATTCTGATTAAGCCTCTGTCATTGGTTTGCACTGTGACCCTGGGTCTCAGAGTGTGGCCTTCTTGGTTTTCTTGCCCCCACCTCCACTGTAGTTGTGGGCTCAGCCAGTAATCTGACCCCACCCACTGAATCAGGTGGTACTCGACTCCTTATTCCCTTCCTACACACGTGATGAGTTGTCACCAGTGCTCGAGAAGAAACAGCATTTGCAGTCCTTCTGCCCAGGAATGAAGGCGTCTCTCCATGGTGCTGATAGAGGAAGATAAGGATCCAGGGGGGTGTCTTGCCCCTCTCTCATGACTGCTTGCTCTCTCACGCACTGCACAATAACAGGTACTTCGTGTCCCCTGCTGATCTTTTCTATGAGTGCCTGGTGAGGTGTGCAGGGAAAGCACCCACAAAAGGATAGTGACTCTCCCAATTTCTGTGGCTCCCCAAGGGTCCCACACTGTCTCACCATCCCTACTTGATGTCAAATAATTTTCAACGATGCTGAGTTGTTGTTATCAGAGTCCAGATGTATACCTCCCAGGGGGTGAATACTAGCATCTCCTCTTTCCCTGAAGGCACTGACTTTCCTTGGACTTTGGCTGGTTAGTTACTCTGTGACCTCAGCTCTCCAACAGGTTCAAACTATGTCGTGAATTTGAATTCAGTCTGTCTGTCTCTTGCTGCAAGTGAGGTAGCAACACTGCTTTTCGCTCTCACTTTAGAAGGTATCTTCAGTTTGCTTCTGCTGCATCAGCTGGGAGCAATGGAGCTTGCAGATCATCACAGGAGTTGGTGACCTCTTGACTCCAAGGTCATCAAGCAGCTTGACAGCTAGACCTGCTCTGTGTTCACATCACACAACTCACAAGAGTGCCATGAGAATTAAAGTGAAATAGATTCCTGGGAGCTTGGAGCCACATCCTCATTTTTAAGAAGGCAGCCTCGTTGGAAGACATTGATTCTTAGGCTGAATTTAAACAGAATAATTTAATTGCTAATGCTTTACTCAGATCCTTTAAAATTAAACTATAAAATTAACCCCTTAGAATTAACACTTAATAATGCATATCCCCTCTTTGTCAGTCAAAATAATCGCTCTTCAGAAAGAGACTCACAGACATAGAAAACAAACTTCTGGTTACCAAAGGGGAAAGGGGGCAGGGTAAAAGGAGTTTGGGATTTTCAGATTCAAACTACTATATATAAAAGAGAAAAACAGCAAGGTCCTACTACATAGCATAGGGAACTATATTCAATATCTTATAAAAGCATATGATGAAAAAGAATGTGAAAAAGAATATACATTTATAACTGAATTACTATGCTGTATACCAGAAACAACAAGACATTATAAATCAACTATACTTTAATTTTTGAAAAGTTGGAATCTTTAAAATAATAGTTCTTGGTATTATATAAGAAAAATGTTTCCTGAGTGGAAAACAAAATCAAAAATCCCCAAAACAAACAAACAAAAATCCCCAAGACTTTTAACCTACCTTTATGATAGGCTTCCTTCTGTCAAATAAAATTAATGCAAAAAGAACAATACAGAAATTCTAGCAACATTTTTGTGTTTTAACAAGAAAGAAATGAAAAACTTGTAAGGAGCCAGATAGAAAGTCAGGTTTGCTACACAGAAATGAAGATCACGCTGACCTCAGACTCAGGCTGTCTCTGTGCTCCCCAGTGTCAGGGGATGCCCTGGAGTGTTTGTTGCGCCTTGGGAGGCAAAGGTGGGGAGAAAAGAATTCAGACATGAAAAAGAATTGGGTGAAAAAAGTCATAGAAGAGTCGGTGTCTGAAGGCTGAAACAGTTTGAGCATATGGGATTGGGTATAAATAAATGTTACAAATACGGTAACAAAGCTGCATGCAAAATTCAGAATTCTTTTTTAAAAATGAACATTTAAATAGGAACTATCAGTTATACAACCTCAAAAGGGGGGTTGAAAGACTGAAAGAAGGTAGAGTGAGCAAAATCCTTCATTGAATATCAGGGGGAAAGTGATTTTTTAAAGACTTTGCTAGAAAAATTTGACTCGATAAATGTGGGCTTAAGCTTATTCTTTCATTTATTCAGGAAAAGTAATCGAAGGCCTAGGATTTTGAATGAGAAGAAGCAACGTCTGCTATCTTGGACTAATTAGCTGGGGAGAGAAATTAACAACAAAGTGGGAAATGGCAGAGGGAACAAAACACCACATGAACATAGCACGCAAGGCGTGGACAGAGAATGACGTGAGACAGACTCCCCTGTGCTGTTGGTCGGCGAGGTCCTTTCTGGAAGGTCAGCGTGCATGCTGCACCCTGAAATCTGAGAAGACCCAGTTGCACAAGAAGGGTGATGTGTGTTTCCGGGGGGGCCTGAAGTCGGGAAAGACCTGAGGTCGGCAGGGAACCGAGGCAGAGGAAGCCCAGCCCACAGGACGGCGGAGGAGGAGGTGGAGACCTGATTATACAGCCATCCGAGCCCGTGGGGAGGGGTGTGGGTCTCCACTGGACGTCAGGGAGAGTCGCTGAAGCAAGTGTGTAGTTGCGCACGTGCGTTTGTGGATCAGTAACGCAATCAACAAGGTTCAAAACCCGAATCAAAATTACAATGCAACAAGGAGCCTCACTTCTACCTCTGTTCTGGTCTATGCCACCAACCTCAACCTCCAGCAAATACACATTCTTATTTCTCCCCCTTTCTTATAGAAAAGATGGCATGCTATGAAATACTGTTTTCAACTCGCTTTTTTTCATGCCGCAGTGTTTTCTGGAGATATTTTCATATCAGCATATGGGAGCTTCCTCCATTTTTTTTTTCTTTTGCTGCTTCAAGGAATTCTATTGTGCAGCCATACCATAGCTGATGTATCCGGTTTCCTCATGGTGGGCTTTGAATTGTTTGCAATACTTTGCTGTTTCAATGCTGCTGAGAATAAGCTTGTGCAGAACATCACCTCCCATGTGGGCAAATGCATGCAAAAGACAAATTCTCAGAAGGTACCGCTGAGTCCAAAAGTAGGTGCATTTGTCATTTTGAAACAAATGCCTGATGGCCCTGCATTCTGTTTTGTAATATTTTTCACTCTGGATCGTCAGTTGATGAAGCACCTTTTTTCTTTAGCAAGGAAGTGACACAATGTGGCTTTCAATTCCAAAAGCCCACTCCACCCTCTGAGTAGAGGATTCTTTGGAAAGTGGATGAGATCACTCAGGAGGCTTTTGCAAATCGTTCAGAGAAGAGCTATTGGCGTCTGACAGGGAATCAGGGAGAAGAGAGTGAGTGATATATATATGTATATATATGTATTTATGTATACGCACACACACACACACACACACACACAGAATCTGCAGAATTTGATGGTGATTTGGTTGTGGCAAGGGAAGGAAAGGAGAAAAAAAGAACAGCCACATGGGAGTGAGAACCACAGCGCAATGGGGATCCTGAGTGCTGTTACGAACCTGGGAGGTTGTCCCCGTGGGACACCCAAGCCGAGCTCTCCAGAGGGTGGTTGTATACACAAGTCTGGAACTCAGCTGAGGATGCAGATTGCTCTAACAGACTCTAAGGTCTAAAAGAAATCTGCATTTTCAGCCAAGATGCAGATTGCTGAAGATCTGCAATAAGAAGCAACCAAATGAAGCAATAGAATCAAGGTCTCCTGAGATGGGTGAGACAAGGAAACACCCCAAGCCCAAGGGAGAGTGGAGCAGAAGAGGGATCTCAGCGAGGAAAGCAGGCATTTGTGCCTCCTGGGAGGGGCCATGGAGGGGTTGTCAGGAAGGAAGGTGGGCTGGGGGCCCCCGGAGACCCCTGGCTTCGATGTGACTTGGTAGGAGAGTTCCATCAACTCAGAGACAATCACTAGGAGCTTGAAGAGACTGTTCCTTCAAAAATCACTAGAGAAAGAAAAAGAGCACAAGACGTCATTACACAGAAAAAAATAAAGAAATTGGAAGACTGGAGGGCAAAAAGCAGAATTTGTAACAGGATGCTTATGTGATGGGGGAGGGGGTTTAGGAGCAGGGCTTAGTGTTCACACTGGGCTCCGTGCGCTCTGTCCTGTGGTGGTGCCTCTGCCTGCAGGGCTGAGAGCAAACAGTGCCCTGGGCGCATCGGACATGCTCAGTGACATTAGGGAGCTGACACTTCCAAGACAGTTCTTACAATGGAGGGAAGGGATTTAAGTCTTGCAATTAGAAGCCATTCTGAGACAGCGGAGGGGAGGAAGAGATGGCATTGATTCAATATGATACATACCGCGTATATGGGTATACATTTATAAAATAAAAGGTCATCAAAGCGATCGAAAAATAAATAATATAAAGAGCATACTGGACAGAAAGGCAAACAAAGCAAAGTACAGAGCATTGTTGGAAAATTAAAACACAGGTTTCCTTACACACGTTATTCCCAAGACCAAACTTTGTCAGCATCTCAACTCAGAGAACCAAAACTCCAGCACATCGGCCGGTAAAATTTCAATGAAGTCTGTAGCTCGGTTAATGGCATTGTTTCAATGTTCATTTCCTGGCTTTGATCATTGTATAATTATCACCAATTAGGGGAAGCAGGGTGAAGCATTTATAAGCATTCTTTGTACTATTTTTGCAACTTTTCTGTAAGTCTAATGATTCTGATATAAAAAGAGAAAAATAAAGGAGCACGTCCTTGTTCTCCCCAAACCCACTGCCTCTGCCAAGTGCCCTGTCTCACTGAGAAGTGCCATCCTCTCCCAGCCACCAAGCTGGGGACTTCAGATGTGTACCCAAATCCTCCTTCCCTCATCTCCCCCCAGTCTTGTCCATGCTGCCCCAGAAATGTCCCCAGCTCCTGCCCCTCCCCTCCTCTACACTGCTTGGCTCAGGCTCCTCCGTCCTGGGTCGTCTGCACAATGTCCCCAACAACCCTGCAGTGACAGCAGCCCCGCCCCACCTGGTACTGTGGTCAGAATTCTTGTTCTAAAACACAGACCTCATCCTTTCTCTTCCTACCCTACCCCATCTTCAAAGCCCACCTTGGAGGCCCACCTGCCTGTCCACCTTCAAGTCCAGCCACTTCCTCCAGGCAGTCTTTCTTCCAGCAGCAGGTGCCAAGCCTCTGGCTGACCAAACAAACCCCAGGAGTCATAGCCTTCTGCCCACTCTGTCCTGGGCCCTACCTGGTTTGCCTCAAGCTTGGGTCAAAGGCTGCCTCTCTCCTACAGTTTTCCTCCAAGCCATCACTTCCCAGAAGTTTCAGTGGCTCTGTCTTCTGTGTTCCCACACCAGGTGCCCCCTTTCCTTGCAGCAAGGGTAAAGATGGCTCACGTCATATGCACACGCCCTGCTATCTTTATATCCCAAGAACACAGCTCAGAGCTGGTGGAGAACAGATTTGCAGAGACGCACGGTTGCATCGACCATGTGACAAGGCTTTGTTTACACCACGCTTAACCGTAACTCAAAAGCCACGGCACTTCATGTGAGCCAGAAACAAGCCCCTTTCTGCCCTACAAAGCCAGTCTATCATTCACTGCCGGCAATCCCTCCACCAGCCGACAGCAAATGGCCAAGAAGATTATATCGTAATCTATGGAAATGTTCTTCACTTCAGGAAAGGACTCAGTTCAATAGAACTTTGAGTCATCTTGGGCTTCCTTAACAAAACTATAATCAGTTCAGTTCTCCTGGGCAGGCTGGAAGGAACGTACACCCCATCACCCTGCTCAGCGGCTGAAGCAGAATTCATCCCAGAGCGGGCAGGAGCCTGAAGCCTGAGCGACAGAGGAACCAGATGCCGCCCTATGGAACCTGCATCCCTGGGACTCTCAGCGAGAACTTGGTGCCTTGGGATTCAGGAGGCTGGGACGTGGACCATGTCACCTTTTCAGCTCATTACAGCTGCACCTCAATTAGATTTTCAGTCTTGGGGAAAGGCAGGGACATGACCTTGGAGAGCCCACTTTTGATCTTCTGTAATCCCCATACTCATCGTCCTTAGGATCTCTAGTAGAAAACCCCCAAACCAAAGGAACACTTGTCTCATCTCAGTGCTGCTTCTGTTCTGCCCCTCCTACCCTGGGCAAATAGCGTGCACACACACACACACACACACAGACCCCTCAACGCATGCCCGTGCACACGTGCAGCCTGGTAGCAGCAGCTTCTCAAAGTGCCTCCACTGTTTGTCCGTGGCTTACGCACCTTCCCTGGAGAGGGATTGTGCTGGAGGGCGCTTACAGGGCCGGCTCCATGTGACTCCCTGGGATCTACTCTGATCATTCTTGCTTCATCAACACCCATGCAGAGCGCCCACTAGGAGAACTAACATGGGAGTGGAAGTGTTACCCGAGAGCAGGTTCTTGTCTCATTGCCAAAAGAGTTCAGAGAGGAGACACAGAGGTTAAGAAAGCAAAGTGAGAATTTATTAAGGGATAGGACGCTCCCAAGGGGAGAGCGGGCAGGCTCAGGTGAGCGGCTGCCCTGAGTTTCTTTGACAAGCTGGTTACATAGGGTGTAAAAATGAATGGGTGGAATATTCATTGGGGAGGGAGGGGTTTGAGGTCATATTCCCTGATTTTTATCCCAGCCCCACCTGCCCAAGGGGAGGAGGGGTTTTTGTCCTTATTTAGTCTGAATCAGAAGTGTCATTGTGTCAGTGCGTGGTGGCACTTCTAATCTGCAGAAGTGCTGGGCGGAGCTGACCGAGGAGATTCACAGCTGTTGCAGAGGCTGCAGTGGGTCTGGCACCAGAGGGAGGAAGGAAGGCACCCCATAGATTCACACGGACAGCAGGACGGCATTGCGGCTGTAGCCTGAATACGTCTTAACAGAGAAGTGCTTCCGGTCAAAGAGAAGAAGCCATGAGCACAAAGGAAAGAGCACAGAGAATCCAGCAAAGGAAGCCTGAGTCAGGAGCCCTCCTCGAGCCTGGAGAGAGGCAGCCTCCCCTGTTGGACAGGGGTAATTAGGAGGCTCCTGGCAAAAGGGTTGGGAGACACAACCTCAAGTCACCTGTCATCCCGGGCTCACCTGAAATCTTCTTATTTGCTGTCACTCTGCTGGCAGAGAACTTCTCTGTTGGCAGATGTAAGCTTAGTTCCCTGGACAGGGATGGCCATGCGTGTGCCCTGTGTTGAGTGTCACCTGCCACCAGGGGGAGTGCCCGAGCACCCTCTCGGGGTCCAGCATCCATCCAGCAGGTGGACTGGCAGCCCCTTTGCCTGTCCAGGGCACAGGGATGGAGGCACAAGGCAGTGTTTATGGTTGATCTGCACAGCCAGGTGTGCCGTCCTCTAAGTGAATTCTTGCACATTTTTCCTGCCCACAGTAAACTCGCTGGATTCACGCACCTGGACGCTGAGCCAACTGCAAACACACAGCGGAAAGGAAAGGTCTCCAGGAAGGCTATGTATTTGGAAAGCTGCCTTCTTCTCCTCAAGGGCTGTTTGCAGGGCATGCTCTGAGGGCCCAATTTCATCTCTGACACACTGAATTGCTGCCCTTCAGAGACCTTTCTGAGCAGACAGCTAGAAAAATGCCTCCTTGTGCCCTCACAGTGGCTTCATTCAATTTCCTGCCTTTTCTCAGCTAATCTTCAGCCTGTAATTTCCTAATGACTTTCCCAGAGCTGTTCTGTTGATGGCTAGAAGGCATAGCTGGCCAAGATTCCCTGCGCATGTTTGTAGTTGGGATTCTGTCCACATTTCTTCCCTAATTATGAACCAGTGTCAGGGCGCCCCTGGGAGCCCAGCATTTCTCTGAGGCAAGCATTCTCTAACCAGGAATAAGGTTTGGTAGGGACCCCAGGGGACAGGCTACAGCGAAAACCTGGGACATCCAACCCTGAAGAGGTCTAGGGTCTTTCTGCTCCATGCACATCACTCTGGAAGGCAGACCTGACTCTGGGCCTCAGTCTGGACCTCAAATCCTTCCCCGCCTCCCTCAATCATAACCCACACAGCACAGCTTGGAAGAGATCTGCCAAACCAAGGCACACCTAGGTCTTCACATATATCTGCCCTGCTGGTTTGTACACTTGATACCCACTGGCACAGTGCTGAGTAAATGTTTCCCGATTACATGCATTAATGCCAAGCTCTGAAATGTGTAAGTGGCTTAACAGTGCATTTTGTACAAAAGGGAATATTCTCAAGTTAACGATATTATGAGCTTTACCTAATGGTAGCCATCAAGGCAAGCTGCTAAAAAGTTATTGTTAATATTATTTTTCTTTAACTGGGTAAAGGTCCTCTTGTTCCTCCTTAATTGGGACTACGGAGACTGAGAGTTGCTTCCTCAGCTCAAGCTCCCTCAGGAGAACTCGCTGAACTGTTGTTAGCCAACGTGAATAAAGATTCAAGAACAGCCCAGACCAGGACATAAGAGACTGAAAGATCAAACAGACCATCCAGGAGACTCTCAGACCCACGAGGACCCTCCGAGGCCCAATCCTGTCCCCCCAGTGGCCTCAGGTAGAGATCACAGCATGAGGTCCCTGTCCTCACATGTGTCACCCCTGGGACAGATCACAGTGTGGAGGTCCCGGCTCAGTGCAGATGACCGTAGGGACTCAGGCTGGCTGCAGTGATCTTGTCACAGACTGGCTGTCACATTCTTAGTCTCTTGGTTGAACGCCCTCCATTCGACTGCCTTCTATTCACTCTGGGTTGGAACCACAATTTCAGAGTCTGATCATGTTCAAATATCAAACAACTACTTTTAAATGTAAATGTAAAAATCCAAAAGCCTGTCTCCTGAAACATCCTTCCTCGAATGTTTGTGGCCCTGGGGACCGTCAGTGAGAGCACAGTGAGTTCTCCCCAAGGTTGCCGGGATTCAGTCCTTTAGGCTGAGCCAGATAAGACAGAGAATAGACAGGGTTTTCTGCAAAATGCAGTATGAGGTGTAATTTTGCATACATGTCGGAAGAGACACAGGTGCCACCACCCTCACCCTGTAGGAGAGGCACTTGCACGTGCTCCCCAGAGACAAGGGCAGTGCGGGGACAAAGGATGTGGTGTCCCCGGGCTCTGGGCCACAAAGGTGGCCAGGGGTCTCCCCAGGAGTGTAGCAGATTTCTCAGAAGAGAAGGCACTTAGCGGGGGAATCTTTGAGACAGGGAAGGACAGAGCACAGCCTCCAGGAGCAGCAGGAAGGGCTGTGGGGTCAGAATGGCTGGAGGAACTAGAGGTCAGAGCCCCGGACAACAGCGCCGACGTCAGGCTGGCTTCAAACCTGAACTGTCCTGAAATCTAAGGAGGGGTATCTCTGTTTACTTGCTTTCGGTGGGAGAATCCCAGAGAATGTGGCTCCATGAACCCCTTCCCACTCAGACCCTCGGAATAAGGAGATAAACAGAGGTGGGAGGTGGACGCCTCTGACTGCCAGTGGGGTCGCAAAGGGAAGTCCTGGTTTGAAGACATGAAATTAAAATGAAGGCATCCAGCAGCACAAGTTAGCTTTTGATCTCTAATTGTATGAAAGCAGACACACACGCACACACACACACACACACAAGTTTTCTAAATGTTTGTTGCGCAGTTGGGTTTGTGCTTTTCTCTGCATTTTTAAACTCTCCCTGCTTTTAATGATATCCACCCCTCCCACCGGTCTGGAGGTCCAGGTTGTTTGACTGACTTTGGTATCTACACCTCCATCTCATTCCGACGGGGTCTCAGACGAGACAGCCCCCCAGCAACAGGCAAAGATCCCTTGTCCAGCTGTTAAAGAGGTGACAGAGGACTTGTCTCCCTGGACACGGCAAACTCTGCCACCTGGTGGTTGCATCAGGAGACGGTCACACTCTGCTAGGAGACCTGAGCACTGGACCAGTCTAGGCAGACCTGGAAGCTGTTTTCTTTCTTTTTTTTTTTTTTAATTTTGTATTGAAGTGTAGTTGATTTACATTAGTTTCAGGTGTACTGCAAAGTGATTCAGTTATACAGATACATGCATATATTGTTTTCTTTTCATATTCTTTTTCATTATAGGTTATTACAAGAAATTGAATACATCTCCCTGAGCTGTACGGCAGGTCTTTGTGTTTTATCTCTTTTATATACAGTGATGTGTGTCTGTTAATCCCGACTGCCTAATTCACTCCTCCCATCTTTTTTGTTAGAAAGTCATATTTTAAAATTAAAGTTTCATGGGTGAGAAACAGGTTCCCAGGAGGCAAATATGGTGCTTCTAATCTCTCACCTTAATCAGAAGCAACTGTCACAGCTGGTGCTTAATGAAATTGGTGTCCCAGAGTTTCAGACAACGTCAAACCTCTCTACACAGCCCCTCTCAGGACCCTCAAAGTAGCAATAGCTAATTTTTGCAAAACTACGTAATCATTGGGGAAAACTAAAAAAAAGCAAAATTTATGATTGAGTCCAAGCCTATGGACATATAATTGCATGGGAATCTACAGTCACTTCCAAATTTCAAGACCCCAGACCTGATTGCTGTCCCAGCCTGTCCTGAGCCTTGGTGTTGGATTTGCGGCTGTTCCAGGGGCCTGGATGCACAGTGGCCCCCGCAGAGCCCATGAACTTACCCAGGGTGCACACCCTTCACTGGGGGCTCTTGGCAGGACACGTTTCACCCTTGGGAACTGCAGGCCCCTTCCAGCCGAAGTCTGCAGGGAAGGCACGGCTCCTGAGAGGGGCTGGGGAGTGGGATGAAGGAGGGCTGGGAGCAGAGTGGAGTCCACCCACCAAGGAGGCCCCAGGAACTCCGTCTGTGCCCCCAGAGATGAAGGGGTGATTTTAGAGGGAGATGTGTGAGGTGTGAGGTGGGGGTCGTGCTGCTTTGGGGATGTAGAATTGGGAGGATAGGTCTCCTCCGCATTTGGGCTTGGCTGGCGGCCCCCTGACAGAGCCCCCGACAGGGCTGAGGCCTCTCCAGGAACGCGGCTCTGTCTGCAGCCCTGCCAGTCCCAGGAGACGAGGCCTGTGTGAGCCAATCGTGAGGAGGAGCCCCGAGGCCTCACCCTACCAGGACTCCTCAAATGGTGGGGTGTCTTTGAGGTGGAGGCTAATCCCTTCAAGAGGATAACTAGGGGGTCTTCAAAGGGGAAGTGTGTTAACAGGAAGGTGAACTCATGGGGACGCATGGAGCCCTTGCTGGGCCAAGGCCGGGATGGGCCCTGAACCTTGCCCTGCAGAGGGGTGGTGGCCCCACACCTATGCCTCCAGCAAGGAAGGATGCTCTAGGTGTGGGTCGGGACGAAACCACATGGCAGGGCTGCAAGGCACTGGATACACAACACCAGGCATGTTTGCCAGCTCTCAGACTGAGAACACACGCCGGTGAACACCAAGTGTGCATCACATGGCACACATGTCATTAGGACACAACGCCAAGCACAAAAAGGCGGGGACACACGTCAGGCACACACACTGGGCAGGAAATCCCAGCCACACACTTGCAGGCTCAGAAGAGTGGGCACAACCACCAAGCACATCTCGCCAAACAGGCAGCCCCGGGAACACAACACTGGCACACAACTCTGAGCACACAAAGTCAGGCGCATGATGACACATGCTGGGGACATGCCCAGCACCACACCCACACCAGGACCAGAAGCAGACACACACCCCAAGGACACAAAGCGAACACACAATGCCAGGTACTCACAGCAGAGTAAATGGTAGTAACACACGCCAGACACACACGCCCGCACACAATGCTAGACATACTCTGTGGGGCATACAACATCGACTCACAGTGTCAGGCACACACTTGGGGCTCACAAGCCCGGCACATGCTCAGGGTATAACACCAGGCACATACCAGAAACACAAGGAGGGCAGACGACACCACGCACACAGCATGCCTGGCACTATGCACAGGACCCCAGGAGATCAACACCAGACACACACATCAGACAGCCACTGGGAGGCACACCGGGCCAGGCCCAGTCTCTGGGAACACAGCACTGAGCTTACAAGGCTGCGGCACATGCTGGGCACGCACATGGCAGAAACAAAATTCTGGGAACACAGAGCCAGGCACACAATGCAGGGCGCACACTGTGAGCCCACAGTGGTAGGGACAGACTCCAGGAACACAACACCAGACATACAACGCCAGGCAACACATAATGCTGGGCACCCAAAAGGAGACACACAACACCAGGCACACAAAACTGAACACACAATCCCAGGCACACACACGCCAGGAATGAAATACTCAGCCACACCTGCCAGGTACACACCCTGGACATACAACTTTGTGTCAGAGGCACAATTCTGAGTACAACACGCTGGGCACACAGAATCGGGACACAGGGTGGGCACTCGGTGGGAACACATGAGAACCACAGACTCGGGAAACACAGCGATGGACACAGAAAGTGCTCCCTGTGTTCTCCGCCCCCACCCCGTCCAGGGACCACAGTGCCCCAGATCAGGGTCTGTGGTTGTTTGTTACTGCTGCAAAGCCTAGACCACCCTGGCTGGAATTCTCTGTGTGGGTATATGAGCGTTTATGTCATCAGGCTCCTGAGATGGACGTTTGAGCCGTTCTGAGTCCTTTGCTATAACAGAAAGTTCTGCAGTGCACAGTACATCTATACACTACTATTTTTTCTTTTTTGCCAGAGTATTTTTGGCATGATATCCTAAAATCCCAGGTTAAAAGGCAAAAGTATATGTGCATCTTAAGTCATTTTTAAGTCATTTTTAGTTTCTTAAGGTCTCTCCATACTGTTTTCCATAATGGCTACACCAAACTAGATTCCTACCAACAGTGTAGGAGGGTTCCCTTTTCTCCACACCTTCTCCAGCATTTATCATTTGTGGACTTTTGAAGGATGGCCATTCTGACTGGTGTGATGTGATACCTCATTACAGTTTTGATTTGCATTTCTCTGATAATGAGAGATACTGATCATCTTTTCATGTGCCTCAATCCTATTCCTGGGCATATTTCTGGGAAAAAACTCTAATTCAAAAAGATACATGCACCCCAATGTTCACAGCAGCACTATTTACAACAGCCAAGACATGGAAACAACCTAAATGTCCATTGACAGATGACTGGAGAAAGAAGTTGTGGTGTATTTATACAGTGGAACCTTACTCAGCCATAAAAAAGAATAAAATAATGTCATTTGCAGCAACATGGATGGACCTAGAGATTATCACACTTAATGAAGTAAGTCAGACAAAGACAAACATCACATGCTATCACTTATATGTGGAATCTAACATACAAATAAACTTATTTACAAAACAAACAGACTCACAGACATAGAAAACAAACTTATGGTTACCAAAGGGGAAAGAGGGTGGATGAGGGATAAATGAGGAATCTGGGATTAGCAGATACAAACTATTATATATAAAATTAAACAAGGTCCTACTGCATACAACAGGGAACTATATTCAATATCTTATAAAAACCTATGATGAAAAGGAATATAGACATATTTTTATAACTGAGTCACTGTTCTGTGCACTTGAAACTAACACAACATTGTAAATCAACTATATTTCAAAAAAAAAAAAGAAGACACACTTGGGATTTTGTTTTATATTGCAAATTATCTCCATCCAGCTGTTCCCCTATCCCCCAGCAACGGCGGACAGGGCCCATAAAATGGCTGTAAGCAGGGTCAGAGGGAGAAGCAAAGGCGGGTCCTAGGATTGTACTGACATTCGGTGCACGTGCTCCTCCCAGGCCTCAAAGCCCAGAAGGCAGGAAACCAGCTTCCCTGGGACCTCTCTGCCTCCACTCATCCTGATCACGCACCTCGAACTCTGGCCAGACTGAAGCAGTTTGAACCTTCAGCCACTAGGTGGCGCCCCAAAGTAACAGTTTAAGCCATCTGACTGACTTTGACCTTCCTCAAGATGAGATTTCTTGTCTTGTTGAATGTTCAGAGACTCAGCCCATAGGAAAATCACAGCTCCGGAATCTGAATCCGGGAAGTGTGGCGACATCTTCAAGCAGCTCTGAATGATTTGTATATAATTCTTTGTTTTCCTTGATAGAAAAAGTAATAAAGTGGACTCAGACACGGGACAATTTGCCCTTCAGGACAGTGACCTCGCCCCTCACCAGGCACCCTTGGAAGGGAGAACCTAGCAGTTGGCCAATGTTTACTAAATCCACCAACAAATGAATACAACTGTTAAAAAACATTCCATTTTTTAAAAAATATATATATTTTATTGAAGTGTAGTTGATTTACAATGTTAGTTTCAGGTGTACAGCAAAGCAATTCAGTTATACATGTGCATACATACATATTTTCTTTCCGATTCTTTTCCATCATGTTATTACAAGAAATTGAATATAGTTCCCTGTGCTGTACAGTAGGACCTTATTGCTTATCTATTTTATATATAGTAGTGTGCGTCTGTGAATCCAGCCCCTAATATATCCCTTCCCGCCTCTTCCTCTTTGGTAGCCATAGCTCGTTTTCTATGTCTGTGAGTGAAAACAGCCCTTCTTAAGTAACCCCCACCCCCACCCCCAGCAGCTGCCTCTGGGCAATGCAGCAGCGCGCCCTCTCTCCCCGCGCAGAGTTTGAGGACGGATGGCCCAGGCTCGCTGTGCTGTGGGGCAGGCCCTGGGCATCACAGCCTTAACTCCGCACCCCCCTCCGCTCTGGCAGTGCCAGCAGCAGCCTCAGTGAGTTACCCGGAGGCCCTCTTTAAGTGACTGCAGTCGGAGCAGGAAAGCCGGACCCCTGGCAAGTAGAAGCCGTTGGGCAGAACCACGGAATTCCCTCCTTTCGATTCGGTAGGCGAAATTTCACTCTGCACGACCTGCCCAAGTCTCCCAGAGCAGAGGACGGAGGACGCTGCCGAGGATCCCAGCCGCATCCCGCTCAGACCCAGCCAGTACACCCTCCTCCTCCCAGGCCAGGGGCTCAGGGGCTCAGGGGCTCTAGAATTGCTCAGGTATTGAAGGCATGAGGGAGCGCTGCAGACTTCACACTCCAGAGTACCGTCTGGTGTCTTCGGGCCTGGTTTGTACCCCTGCACACTCTGCCCAGCGCTGGGCAGGAAGCAGCGCTCAAGGGCGTCCACGCACGCGGAGGCGGCAGGAGCCCCAAGCCAGAAAGCTGGGCAGCAGGACTGCAGCCTGTGGGGATCGGCTTCCTCGTCTGGGAAAAGATGGAAAGCAATCGCCAAACAAGAGCAAGTTCCTGGCTCGGCACAGGTGCTGGCCTTTCCCTCCGGGATGACGGGTGCAGGGCCGGTGATGCCCCAGAGCTGAGCCTTCCGGCAGAGCGTCTGCTCGCCCCTGCATTCTTCCCATGAGAGTTGGCGTGGTCCTCTCCGTCTTGTCTTTGCGGGAGGACTTGAAAAGCAGCAGACGGAGGCTGTGCCGAGCCCCTTCCTCCTCTGCCTGCGGAGGACCATCTGGAGGGTCCGCAAAGAGCGAGGCTCTGCCCACCGGGCTCTGGCCAGGAATCCGCACTTTCCCCGCCAACTGGAAAGTGGATAACGGACTCGAAAGCAGTGTTTTCAGACTTGGCGCTACAAGCAGCACAGGGGAGCGATCTCTGAGAACAAATGGACAAAAGAGGCCAGCAGGCAGGGGTCCCCAGCGGGGTCCAGGGTGGCCGCGCCCAAGACGTACGGACGGAGCAGCCCGGAGCCAACGCAGGTGCACGCGGAGCCGTCGCCTGGTGCTCGGCCCGGTGAATGTGCGGTCTGTTTCCATGACGAAGGCAGAGACCTGGACCACCCAGCACTTCCTCAGGTGAGGAGGGCGTCTTGACCCACCGCAGCTTGCACTGCCTTCCTTACAACCTCCAGATCTTTGAAGAGGATTCCCAGAAAGGCACAGGGCTTGGAGAGCCCATGACCTCACGTAAAGCATGTAAAATTGATGAAATGTTTTTTCTGAACATCTCCATTGCTCCAGACCAGGCACCTATTATGTCATTTAATTTTGGCCCTTTATAAGAGTTCTGTTAAGTAAACAGCACCAGCCCTTTTTACCTTTCTAAAAAAATTGCACAACATGCATGTGATATTGTGATTTACCCTAAGAATTCTGTTTGGTCTTCATCTCTGTTTCTGGCCCATGGATGCCAAAACCCTTGGAATTTCCTTAGTGGTAAGAGCTAGAAAGGTATCTTGATTTTTGGAAGAAACCCCTTTCAACCACACCTGGGTTTATGTTAATGAAGTGACTTTTGGAAAGCCCTTGAGAATGGCAGCTGGTTACCAAGGAACCACCCCTGTGGTTAGAGGGTTGGAAGTTCAGTCCCAACCCCTGACCTCTGGGGAGAGGAAGTGGCCTGGAGGTTGACTCAGTCTCCAATAACCAATTGATCTTAATCATGTCTATGCAATGAAGCCTCCATAAAAACCCAAAGGACAGTGTTTGGAGACCTTCCATCACTTGGAGATTCTGGGAGCATCGTGGGCTCAAAAAAGCACATGGAAGCGCCCTGCTTTCCCCAGACCTTGCCCCGTGCATCTCTTCTGTCCAGCTGCTCCTGAGTTAGAGCCTTTTCTAACAAACTAGTACTCTACTAAGTAAACTATATCTCTTGAGTTTGGTGAGCCGCTCTAGCAAATTAATTGAGCCCAAGGAGGGAAGTCATTGGAACTTCTGATCTATAGTCGGTGGGTCAGAAGTACAGCTGACAGCCTGGACTTGCAACTGGCATCGCAAGTGTGTATCAGGGCAGCGGGAGGGTGGTCTTGCAGGACCAAGCCCTCACCCTGCAGGATCTGATGCTCTCTCTGGGTAAACAGTATCAGAACTGAATTGAATTGTAGAACACCCAGCTGGTGTTGGAGAATTGCTTGGAGATTTGGCATCAGAATAATAACATGAATTCATTTCTTGGAGGAAAAAAAAAAAAACCAGACAACAGAGGTTTTTTATTTTTTGAGTTTTAATTTTTTTATTTTATTCTATTTTTTAACTTTTTTTGAGTTATAGTCATTGTACAATGTTGTGTCAAATTCCAATGTAGAGCACAATTTTTCAGTTATACATGAACATACATATACTCATTGTCTTTTTTTTTTTTTTTTTTTGCTGTGAGCTACCACAAGATCTTGTATATATTTCCCTGTGCTATACAGTATAATCTTGTTTATCTATTCTACATATACCTGGCAGTATCTACAAATTTTGAAATCCCAATCTGTCCCAGAAGTCTTTAGACTACGAAGGCAAAGTAACCTTACCCAGCCTCAGGCCAGTTTCTGTATCTGCTCCTGAGCCAGTGTGAATTATGATCACAGCAGGTCAGTTTCCAGACTTCCCTCTTCTGCTACAGAAAACATGTCTTCCCAGCTCAGGTGGTCCCCAGCCTCACCCCACCTCGTCATCATCATCGCATAAGGGCTGAGAGTTCTCCACGTTATCTCTGCTCTGGCACAATTTATCTGCACGGGGATCACTGCCTCCAGGAAACCTCATAATGTCCAGAGCTGGGGCATCCTGGTGCGTGGGGAGCTCCTGCAGGTCAACGACAGCGCAGCAGGGCAGCCCCAACCCCAGGCTCTGGAGCCAAACCAGCTGGGTTCAAATCCCTGCCTGTCTTAGCCATTGTCAATAGTGCTGCTATGAACACTGAGGTGCATGGACTTATCTACAAACTATAAACAGACTCACAGACATAGAAAACAAACTTACAGTTACCGGGGGGAGGAGGGTTAAATTAGAAGTTTGGGATTAGCAGATACAAATTACTATATATAAAATAGATAAACAACACAGTCCTACTGCATAGCCCAGGGAACTAGATTCAGAATCTTGTAATAACCTATTATGAAAAAGAATCTAGGTATATGTATAACTGAATGACTTTGCTGTATACTTGAAACTAACACAACATTGTATATTAACTGTACATCAAAAAAAAATCCCTGCATGGAGCCCAGCTCACTGGGTTCAAGTCCCCACCTGTCACTTAGAAGCTGATTAAATTTGGGGAGGCTACCTCCCCTCCCCTCCCCACAGTCTCCACATCTGTAAAATCTGTAAAGGGAACAGCAGCTCCCACCTCAGAGGGATGAACTGAGTCATGATGCCCACGGTACTCGGACGGTGCTAAGCACGCGGTCCAAATGGGCCATCGTTCATGGCTTGATTACTTGTAAATGTTTGGTGAGTATTAGTTTATTCCAGGTTTTAAAAAAATCTACTACCTAAATCAATTTTAGGCACTTGAAATTTACTTAAAAAACAATCTTGTGTAAATTCAAAGTTGTTAAAATAAAGCCCACATATTGTATACATTTTAATACATTTCCTCCATATTAATAGCTACATTTCCTTTCTTTCAATATTATTGCTGCCTTATTATTATTATTATTATTGTTATTATTATTATTATTTTGGATCAGGGATGCCAGAGTCTAGTTTATTTTTTATTTTTTTTCCTTCTACAGGCCAGTTTTTGGTCTTATTGACTAATTTTTTTCTCTATCTTTTATTTTTATTCCATGTTTCTACTTTAATTTTTAAAGATTTTTATTCTTATATTTATTTATATTTGATATAAACCAAAGAATACATTTAACATCTATGAAGTTACAAATAATGATAATCAAACCAGTACTAAACTGTGAACCCATCTGCCAAGAACCAAGGCAGACAAAGCAAACTTGGTTCCTCCTTGTCTACCTCTTCCTTCCAACCGGAGATAAACACTTATTATTACTATTTTTATCCTCTGTGCCTTAAAAAAAAGAGTTTTTAACATCAATCATGTATCCCTGCATGATATATCGTTTAGTCTTATTTATTTGTAGCTTTACTTAAGTGCTTCTATATTGTAAATTATCTTTTGCTTTTAACTTACTGTTAGGCTTCTGAGATTTGTATATATTGTTGCATGTCATTCTCCTACATTAGTTTTAACTGCTGTGTATAATTCTATTGTGTGAACGTGTCATGATGTATCTTCCGTGGTTCTGTTTATAAACACTTGGATTGTCTGTACATAATCGCAAGCACTGTTGGAATGCACATCTTTGTATATGCTTTCTGGAACAAACTTCTGAAAGACTTCCCCTAGGAATAGGGTTGGGTGACCATTGGGTCAGTGTGTGTGTGTAACAGTGTGGACAGGGGAATGGGTACTAGAGCAAGAGGACCTGACTTTGGATCCCGCCTCTGCGATCCCGACTCTACCACTTATTTGATGTATCTTAGGGAGAATATTTAACGCCTCTGTTCCTCAATTTCTTCAACTGTGCAATAGCACTGAGATGTGCTTCATAGGATTTGGGGAATTAAATGAGTCAATATAAAATGCACTTGGGGTTGGGGGAGGGTATAGCTCAGTGGTAGAGCACATGCTTAGCATGCATGCAGTCCTGGGTTCAATCCCCAGTACCTCCATTGAAAATAAATCAATTAATAAATAAACCTAATTAATCCCCCCAAAAAAGAAAAGAAAAGCACTTAGAACAGTGAATGGCATAAAATAGTGCTCTATTCATGTTGTCAAATCAATTCAAATATAATTTAAGCATTTAAAAGATACTGCCAAACCAATCCATGCTGCAATAGAAGTTATATCAACCTACATTCACAGTCATTCTTGATACTGTCACACTTTTTAAGGATCTAGTTTATAAAAGATAACATAATACAATAGTACAGAGTAATGAATTCCTAAAAAAATTTATCAAAATATTTACAGCAAGACACAGAAGTTTTTTCTGCAGACATATTACATGTATAAATTATGTATGTGTGGCACATCTATGTACAGTGTTGGTAACTTTGTAGTTTTCTTCAGTTTTCAGTATGAGTTCTGCCCATGTTTTGTTAGATTTACATCTAATACATCGTTTTTTCCCCAGTGAATGTAATTGGTATTTTATTTTCAATTTCAGTTTCTATGTGTTCATTATTAATATGTATAAACACAATTGATGTTTCACCACAGCCTTTGTACCCTGCAAACTTGCTAACCTCACATTTTATTTTGTTTTGCTGTTTGTGTCCTCTGGTTTATTTTTTTCCTGTTTTCTTTATCTTGCTTTCCTGTGGGTCAGTTAAAGAGTTTTTAAAGATTTTATTTTAATTCATCTCTAATTTTGCTGCGTCTCTTTGTCTAGATTATTGGTTGCTCAAGGTATTCCTCTCCAGTGCAGACACTCATATGACAAAGGAGAGGCATTGCTGATGTGCGTACGTTCCACATTAGTCACTACAGTGAGCAAGTTGGCATTCTAGCTTTCCTTTGTGCTAACTTTTACTGTTCTCTTGAATGGTGGGATTATGATTGAGATGTGGCCATCTTCCCCCTCGCTAATGAAAGTGCTGGGACTCAGATTTTGTGTTGTGATCAGTGTACTGAGGTAAATACACCTTGTATGTCTTCGGTGAGCAGCTAACCTTCCCTGGCATCTCCCCAGCCTCGCTGGGTTCTTTAAGTTTGAACATGATGTCCGTCCCACGGCGTCCTTTAGTCGAAGCGCAAGCACCAGCAGAAACCTGAACTTAGATTTCCATGTTTAAAGAGCCAAAATAATAGAGATCACAGGGTTCCAGTGGGAATTGTCACCGTTAGTTCTCACGGAGCTTGAAAGAAGCATGAGGGTGTTATAATACCGCAGCAAGCACCAGGTCAGCTCTGATGTGCCGTATCTGAAAAGCAGCAAACAAATTTCGCTGAACTTAGACCAGTTACACAGCACAGCCAGCCTTGTGCTTTGAAATCACCTTAATGATGAACAGGAGAGAAAAAAAAAAAAACTTGCCAAAACATTGGTTTTCTCAGTAGAAAGGCAACAATACAATGTTTTCTGAGCTCGAAGGAATTCTGGATAAAGGGCAAAGGATCACATTTTGTGGGCTCATAAAGCGTTTTCAAGGCAGTACTGCCTTTGCTGTTTACACTAATTTTTCTAAAACATTCAAGAGACTGGATGTAACATGATGGCAACTCAAAGAATTCAAAAAAGAGAGATTCAGCTTTAAAGAATGTCATGACTCACCCTGTTGATTTTGTTAAAAATCAAACTGTTTTTCTTAATGTGTGGGAAAGAGGGTCGGCATCTGTCACTAGTAAAAAGCATGAGAAGAATAGAATGGGAAGGGTTGATGGAGCAGCAAGGCAAGCCTGGAAGTGTAGAAACACCCAGATATTGTGTCTTTTCTATAAATCGTGTACCACCAAACACAAACCGCAGGATGTCTGGGGGAAAACCAGCAGTATCAAATGCGGTGAACAGATGCTGCAGTACCATTTACTGGATGACGTTTGTGGCAGGATTATTAGAAGTCAGGGGGGAAAAACCCTGAAACACAGGGGAAATGTATATACATAGGAGAATGGCTTCATAATGAGTAAGTTAGGGTACCTAGACCTCCTGATTCTTTGCATGCTGGTTATCTGCTCCTTTGTCGCAAACCTCCACCAAACCTAGTGGTTTCAAACAATGAGCGTCATTCATTGTGCTCGCAAATGTGCAATTTGGATGGAGCACAGCAGGAACAGCTGTCCCTGCTCTGGGCAGCATCGGCTGGTGTGGCTCTTCTAGTTTGGAAGAGGGGTCACTTTGAAGACCACTCAGTCCTAAGAGTAGGGGGCTGGTGCTGGCTCTCAGGGGGTGCTTGGCTTGGAATGTGTCCAGGATCTTTTCCGTAAGAATCTCTCCTCGCGGAGAGCCTGCCTCGCAGCATGTTGCCTGGGTTCCAAGAGGCTACGGTGGAGATTTGGATAGCATGGCTTCTGCCTAATCTATTGATCAGGGAAGTCACCAAGTCCAGCCTAATGTTAAGGAGGTGAGGGGAGAATAAATAAATACATGAATAAATAAATACTAATTAACCCCCCCACAAATAAACAAAAGTGAATAAATAATTTTTTTAAATTTTAATTTAATTTAATTTTTCAAAAGGGGAAGGGAGGAGAGGTATAGCTCAGTGGTACAGTGTGTGCTTAGCATGCATGAGGTCCTGTGTTCAATTCCCAGTACCTTCATCAAATAAATAAACAAACAAATAAATAAACAAACAAATAAATAAACCTAATTACCTGCCCCCCAAAAAAGCAAAGTTAAGAAGAGGGACATTAGATTCCACCACTCAGTGAAAAGATTGGCAAAGGATTGGTGGCGGTCTCTAATCTGCCACATTGTAAAATAGTATCATCATTGAAATAGATTAACTTTTTATGTACATACCCATGATTGAGCAAGTTGACATGTAAGTAGTTGATTTAATCCCACTTGTGTAAAAAGTGGTAGAGAGAGGACTATACAGGCCTATTTTGCTTGTTTGAGAATAGAGGAAGTCTGGGTGATTACACACAGGAGTGGGAAGGGAAAGGGAGAGGAATTATCAATGTCTTCTTTTTACACTCCTGCGCTTTGATTTGTTACCATTAGCTTATGTTACTGTTTGATTTTTTAAAAATCCAATGTAGTTCTTTAAACAAAAAAGAAAACCTAAAATAATTGATTGGAAAAGTCACCAAATCAAGCAGAATTAGAAATAAAATTTTCATATATTCAGTTAAAATAACCACCAAAAAGATTAACATTCCTAGCATTGATCTTAAACACCACAACAATGAAGTTTATTCAAGTGTCCCAAGCCCCAGACATTTCTTACCATCCTGAGATGAGCTTGGCCATTCTTAAGGAATGAGAGGTGGTGGGTTTGGGAGGGAGGAGGAGAGCTTTTAATATGTAATTCATGCAATTCCTATACTTTAAATAATGGGGTGGGGGGAGGTTTGGTGGGGGGTAATTAGGTTTATTTATTTATTCTTTTTTTAATGGAGGGACTGGGAATTGAACCCAGGACCTCATGCATGCTAAGCACATGTTCTACCACTGAACTCTACCCTTCCCCACTAAATCCTATACTTAAAAATAAATCAATATAATATATTTTAGATAAGCTTTTTATTGCAGAATAACATGTATACAGAAAAGCACGCAAATCTAATTTGCAGCTCAAAGAACTTTCACAAACTGAACATATACAGGCAGTCAACACACAGTTGAAGAAATAAAACTTTACCAACACACCAGAAGCTCTTCTGGCACCCAGTCCTGATGCCTCACCCCACCCTACAAAGGGACCCATTACTAGTCTCTCAGCAAAAGTGATAATATCATCATATTTGAACTTTATGTAAGTGGAGACATATAGTACACACTCTTTGGGTCTGGATTCTTTCAAGCAACCTCATCAGCATAGTTGTATATAGCAGTTTATTGTTTTTCATGGATGTAAAGTATTTTATTGTATGACTTTACCAGGATGTACTTACTTATTTGGATATTGGGATGGTTTCCAGTGTTTGGTTTTTATGAATAATTCTGCTGTCATCCTTCGTATAAACTTCTTTTGGTGCATACGTGTGGGGTGTATACACCTACAGATGTAATTACTTGGTCAGGTCTTGTGAATGCTCCCCAAGACTGCCTAAACGCAGGTATGAGACTTTCCGTCACACCCTCCTTAACACTCAGCCATGTTGGCGCTGGAGGAAGGAGAGGATTCTCACTGCGATTTTCATGTGCATTTCCCTGATGATTAATAAAACTAATTGCCTTTTCATAATGTTTCTCAGGCAGCTGGATAGACTTTTTAATGAAGGGCATCTTCACACCTATCGCCCACTACTTTAAAATTAGGCTTTCTGTCTTTTCCTAATTAAGCTGTACAAGTTTTTAGAAATTTTAGTCTTATCAGTATATATGGCAAGTATCTTACAATCTGACATTTCTGCTTCATGCAGTTTGGCTTTTATAGAATTGAGATGCTTGATTTTAACATATTAAAGCTTTCTTAATTTTCTTTGTGGTGTCTTTTAAAAAGAAACCTGCACTTATGTTAATGTCACGAGTACATTCTTTATGCTATTTTTGAAAAGCCGTATTGTTTCCCTTCACATTTAGATCTAAAATCAACTTGGGATTGGTTTCCGTGTGTACTATGTGAGGCAGGAGGGTCGAGATTAATTTCTTCTATATGAATACATAATCGAGTCAACATCATTTAACAAAAAGGTTTTTTTTTTTTGCCACTGTCTTACGGTGTGACCTCTGCTTATAAATTACTGCAGTTATTCTTCTGCATTAATTTCTCATTACAACTTCATCAGGAGTAAATTGGTCAGATTGATGTGTGTCCACTTGAATTTTTTCATCAGTGTTTTGTAGTTTTTGACCTGAAAATCCTACATATATTTTGTTAGTTATACCTAACTCTTGTATATTGTTGGACCGGCTTAAAGTAATGTCATGATGTTGCTGCTTTGATTTTGTTTCAGTTTCCAGCTGTTCATTTCCGAAATACAGAAAGCTGGTAGATTTGTGAGTGTTGACTTTGCACCCTGCAACTTTTCTAAATTGATTTGTTAGTACTGGGGGTACTTTTGCTGGTTCCTTGGAATTTTCTCCGTAGACAATTGAATTGTGTCATCTGCCAGTCAAGATATCTATGTTTTTTTCCCCTTTTCAGCCTATTTGCCTTTTATTTCTTTTTCTTGCCTTTCAGTACAATGTCAAATAGGAGAGGTGAGAGTGGGTATCTTTGCTTTGTCCCAGTCTTAGGGAGACAGCACTCAGTCTCTCACTATTAAGAATGACTTTCATGGTGTATCTTTTTCTTTCACTGTTGAGACTTTTTTACCTTTCCATTCATTTCAAGGGTGTTCACCCTTACTTCTTGGAGAATATTTATAATTGCTGCTTTAAAGTCTCTGTCTGAGCATCGCGGTGTCTGTATCATCTTCATCTGCTCGTCATTACTCTTCAGTCAAATAGCTGCTTCGTGCATCCTTCCAAAGCTTTATAGATGCACTCAGTGGGGGAGACAGAGCAGAGAGTGTTTAATTCATCTTACCCATAACTCCAACTCTTTGTAATGATATTTGACTCCAAATCCGTGCTCTATGTCCAAAAGCTGACTCTTCACAAAAGGACCCTTGCCCATGAGCAAAGGGATCCCAGATCCATCAAGTGGACCCGTTTGTCAGCTCCAAGCCTTGGACAAACAATTTGCTTTTTCCCAGGACACAGATTAAATGACATGGATGATGCTGATGCAGATAACATCCAGCCAAACCCCCTCCCTCTCCACTCTGCGTGCCTGGACACCCATGAGGCACCTCCTGCCACTTCCACCCCTGCTTCCTAGACTTGAACCTCATCTACCTACTTCCTGAGGATCCTGTGCCTTTTCCTAGTTTGGCCTCACTCAGCACATGGAGTTTCCACATCTTTCCACGTATTGACCCATGGCTCTCTTCTGTGTCTTCTACAATGAGACAAAACACCAGGAACTCATTAAAAAAGCCTTCCTTTTATGGCTTTCTCTCACCTAGCCCTGTGCGGCTCCAAGATTTGGACACATCCTCATTTGTAGTGTCGTGAGCCCCTCTACTGAGACCTTGTCATCTAACATTGTCCTTTCTCAGTTATCTTTGCTCCAGAAGAGAGGGAGCTCTTGGAAGGCAAAGCCTGTGTGGTTTCCATGTCTCTCCAGCTACCTCCAACATCCAAAAGGCATTTGATGCTGAGTAAATATTGTAAGTAAGTAAGGGACTGAGGAGAAGGGGAAAGGAAGTATGTAGAAGGAAGCAGAGAAAGAGTAAATGGTAGTACCATCAAAAGAATTTCCCAGGGTGTGGGAAAGGGTATAGCTCAGAGGTGGAGCACATGCTTAGCGTGCACGAGGTCATGGGTTCAAGTCCCAGTATCTCCATTAAATAATAAATAAAAAAACAAACAAACAAACCTAATTACAGCCCCAAATGCCAGAAAACTGGTCATATTTTTCATATAGCCCACCTAAACTTGCTGTTATAAATTCTATTTTATCTTCTGATCAATTTACATATCTCCATTCCTACATCTGCTGCAGAATTCTGGCCTCCACCACCAGAATTGTGGTCCATTTAACCACAATTCCCTTCTCATTGGGCATTCAGCCTCCAGTCTCAGATGCTCAGCTGGCCTGGAAGGGATCTTTATAAAAACATAAATCTCATTATTTCGCTCTCTTCCTGAAATTCCGCTCTGTGCCTCCTCTGCGTCTCAGAATAAAGACTCAATATTTTCTGTGGTTCCTAAGGCCATCTGTGGTCTCCCCTCTGGACCATTCATCTCCATTTCACTGATTTCCCCCATGCACTTTATGCCCAAGCCATTCAGACACAGCTTCTGTGTCAATTTCCTGGGGCTTCTGTAACCAATTGCCACAAACGATGTGGATTGGGGGAAAAAAAACAAAACAGAAACTTATCTCAGTTCTGGAGCCCAGAAATCTGAAATCAAGGTATCACCAGAGTTGCCTTTCTGGAGCCTTTGAAAGAGAATCAGTTCCAGGCTTGTCTCCCATGCATGGTGGTTGGATGGTCCCACTCAAGAGACATCTGTCTGCAAACCTGGGTCCTCCCTGAGCACCTCTGGCTGTGGATAATAAAACTTGCTGTGATGTTGGCCTCAGGGAGCATTCCCAGGGCATCTCACTGGCTGTCCCAGGACAGAAGGATACACGGTGGGGCTGAGTGAGCCCACACATTGAGTTTTATTATAGAATTCTTACAGAACTGTCCCAAAGCAGAGTCATCCAGACACTCCTCCACCATTCACAGATACTCTATAGATTTATCCCCAAACATTATAACATAGGATTCTTTCTGACTGCCAACATCCATGGTTTTTACTTTTTGTTACTTTCCTTATAATCTGTTAAGTGCTTGCTGTGTGCCAGGAACTGGGCTGAACTGATTGAATTAATCCCCACAGAAGCCTGGAAAGGAGGTAGTATTACCCTCTACTCCAGCGAAAAGCTGAAAAGCTGAGACGTACAGGTCAGAGGTTTACCAAGGATGGCTCAGAGAGATGCAGGCAAAGGAGTTCACCCGTGGTTTGTGGCTTAACCCCACCGTCCACCGGCTCCTCGCCCTCCCACCCGCTCCTGCTCAGTGATCTCGAGCTTATATTTCACTCTTCTCCTGGAGCCTGTCTTCAGGCTCAGCTGTGCCTTCCCTAGAGAAACCTTCCAGTGAAACCCTCCTGATTTGAGGACAGAGTTCACGGCGTGGTCACCTCCTGCTCCGCAGAATGTCCAGCACAGCGCGGGTGGGTTGCAAGTCTGCAGCACGGATACTGCATGGGAAAGGGCTCAGCGCTTGCATGTTAAGAGGCAGGCGGTCTGATCATCTGCTTTAAAAAGCTTGTGTGCGATTCAGAGCAGAGGTGCTGTTGAAAAATTTGTTGGGGGGCTTAATAAAAGCTAGAAGACAATGTTGATATCCAAAATTATATCATTATTAAAAGCTAAAAAAAATTAGCATCTCCATGGCTAGAATGATTTTCTATCCATATTTTTGTCTCTTCAGCAAGCCATCTGCTTGCATAATTTCACTTCAATTCCAGACACCCACGAGCAGCCCTTCCCTGGTATCACACTCCCGGCTAGTCTTGCCCTGATTCTCAGGAAAAATCAAATGAGAAGCCTGCTAGTGTCCCTCATTTAATCTTCATCACCATCTTTGAAGTTCATCGTATTCTCTAAAGCAAGATACTCAGGGACAACTTGTGATCTGTTATAAAGGAGCCAGTGAGGACCAGCCGGAGCCCCTGACTGCTCTGCCCTCTCCAGGGTGCCCACCTGGCTCTGCTCCCCTGGCCTCACTGGAGAGGCCTCCAGGTCCACAGCCTCTACCTGCACACAGGCTCCATCCTTGGCTGCCTCCTCACGTAACCCGTGCCTTCTCCCCTCACTGGGTTACTGTGACAGGATCTGCCAGCTCTGGAAATTCCGCTGGAAAGTTGCTATAGAAACTCACAGTGGGGGTGTTCAGTAGGATGTGGTGTGAAGCCTCCCAGCTGAGGCATGTGCCATCCCAAGGGGCGGAGGAGGCAGCCACCCTGCTCCTTTTCTGTATAACTCCAGCCTGGAAGACAGATGAGAATCTTCTCTCCTCTGAGCTTGTGGGAAGCAATGTTGAGCCCAACGGACTCGGGTCAGAGATCATAGAACGAGGCCCTGGACACCAGTTGTCTGGGGTGGCAGAGGTGATCAATAGCCAATGATGGACAGAGTGCCAGCCCCCTCCCATGGATGCTGACAGCCACTCTCTCTTTGTTGGCAGGACAGTGTGGTGGAGAGGGGCCTGTGCCCAGCTGGGTTTTGGGTGGTAACCTCCTCCAGCATCCTGCAGCCCCTCAAAGACTGCTGGTTCTTGCTTAACAGGTATCAGTTCCACCCGCTCATCCCTCAGTGAGGGCTTGCTGCAGCCAGGGGTGGGTCATCAACTTCTCTGGCTGGT
Organism: Camelus ferus; assembly: GCF_009834535.1. Taxonomy (NCBI): domain Eukaryota; kingdom Metazoa; phylum Chordata; class Mammalia; order Artiodactyla; family Camelidae; genus Camelus; species Camelus ferus. The sequence goes on along the minus strand of NC_045722.1, from coordinate 23,970,360 downwards.
CCCGGAGAGAGAGCGTGGACCACGCTGCTCAGAGCAACTCAGTCGAACCGACAGAGCCTTCAACGTGGGGGTGGTCAGCCTGAGCTCGAAGCCCAGCACTACCACATTCTAGCTGCCCCTTCAGTTTTCCCTTCTGCCCTGGGGTCATAGTGATGTACAAGGTGACCTTGAGGGTTCAGAGAGATGATATGCACAGTCCTCAGCCACGTTGTTCCAGAGAACTTACAACTCATCAAAGCCAGGAGCCCTGGAGAGTGAGGAAAGCAGAGGTGTCCTCACCGACTCACAGACTCAGAACTGGCTGCCCGCACTGCAGAAGGGCCCCAGGGTATGCAGGGCCAGATGGGTACTCAGGGCACTTGGTCCCCAGTGTTGACAAAGGACCAGATTTTCACAAGGTTGCCTGTGACATTCTCTCTTTTCACACAGTTCTTAAAATAAATCCTGCTGAAGGGAGGATTTCACAGAGGAGAAGTGACAGATATATCCTGTTCTACATAAGATGACTAATAGCCCACAAATGTCCCCAAGAAGCAGATGCTGGAGAATGTCAGAGACACAGAAGGCCTTGGAGACACGGCTTGTGGCCCATGTGAGGAACAGGTGGCCCAGAGCAGGCTCTGCTTTTCCAACAAGCCACCATCCGTTTATCTGAATACAACAGAGCACCCACTATGTGGGAGTGTTTGCTGAGGATAACGCCAGCTTGGAGACAGGAGAAAGAGATTGTCCCCTGCCCCATGGGTGTTGTAGTACAATTAAGACTCAAGCAAATACAATACTGGGCAGAATGGTAAGAAATACTAAAAGAAAGATATAAACCATGGGCTCCTGGAGACTGAAGGATTGATTTCTTTACTTTGACGGGGCCAGTGGGGAGCGAGGGGGAAGGCAGAAGTGGATAGTCTGAAAGGGCATCGATGGAGTTGTGGGTTTCTGAGGTTGAACAAATCAGGAGTGGTCCTTCCTTGGTACCCATGGGCCACTGGCTCCAGAAGCCCGGCAGAGACCAAAATCCATGGATGCTCAAGTCACTTATATAAAAGGGCACAATACAATGTATACAGTCTGTCTTCCTTGTCTACAGGTTTTGCATACAAGGATTGGACCCAAAATTTCCACCCACAGTTGGTTGAACCTGCAGATGGGAAACCCACAGAAATGGAGGGCCAACTGTATATATGTATATCAGTATCCAGGAATTATGAAAGGTAAGTACAAGTCAAGTTTTAAGAAAAAGAAAGCTTGTCTGAACATTATTGTTTAAAATATTAAAAATTGAGGGTAAGAGAGAAATTTGAAAAATGATGTGTGATGGAAGATCAGGTAGCTATGTTTTCAAGGAATAGTTACTGGAGGGAACCCTGACTAGCCTCCCGTCTTTGAGTTTAATGCTCAAAGGAGAAATAAGAATGCCTGGCAGAAGTCAGAGGCAAGGCAGACTTGTGGTCTTTCTGAACGTTCAGTGTGTTCCCCCAACTCAGACATAGAACCATCAGTCTTCCTGGATCAAGATGCTTCAGCACAAACTCTGATCAATCAGTGGCTGACCACTAAGTGATGCTGACCCAAGGTGCCTCGGGGAAGCCAGGCTTAAAAATAAAAACAGGATTTTTTAAAAAAAATTAGCAGGGCCATTTTCAGCCGAACACTGTGGGGGAGACCAACCCAGAGAAGTAGTCCAGACAAGTCAGGAAACAAGTTAACAAAACATTTATTAAACAGAAACAACAACATTGATCCTGGGGAGGGGGTGGAATCAGAATCCAGAGTTGCTACATTATTTTGTCTAAAATGCTCAGTTCTCAACAAAAAATTAGAAGGCATGCAAAGAAACAGAGAAGTGTTACCCATACACAGGAGAAAAGGCAATCAACAAAAACTGCTGTTCAAGGGAGCCCAGATGTTGGACTCAGCAGGCATCAAAACAACAGTTATAATGAGTTTGAAGGGCATAAATGTGGGAAAATATGTTTAAGAATAAAAGAAATGGACACAACATTGAAAACTGACTATACTTCAATAAAAATTTTTAAAAGAATAAGAGTGTGAGGGTTTATCAAATAGAGGATATAAATAAAGATACAGAAATTATATAAAAAAGACCCTAATAGAAATTCCAGAGTTGAAAAATATTGTCACTGAAGTGAAAAATTAACTAGAGTCAACAGCAGATTTGAGCTAGCAGAAGAAATAATAAGCAAACTTGTAGATATAGCAATAGATATCCAATCTGAAGAACAGAAAGAAAAAAAAAATTTAAATGAACAAAGCCTCAGAGAAGAAAAGAGAAAGGGGTATAAAGAGTGTTTGAAAGAACAGTATCCAAAAACATCCTAAATTTGATTTAGGGAAAACAATCTACATATCCAAGTTCAACAAATTCCAAGTAAGATAAACTAAAAATATCCACACCTAGACAAATCATAATCAGTCTGTTCAAAGAGAAAAATCTTTGCAGCAGCAAGAGAAAAATGACTCATTGAGTACAGGGGAACCACAATCAGATTAACATCTTATTCTGATGAAAATTCTCATCAGAAACAATAGAGACTAAAAAGCAGTGAGATGACATATACAAGTGGCTGAAAGAAAAAAAGTCTACCAAATAGTATTAAACAAATCTACCCTTCAGAAATGAATATGGAATAAAGACATCCCCAGATGAACAACAAATGAGGGAATTCATTGCTGCAAGACCTCTCTTGTAAAAAAACAAATTCTTTATTAGTCCTTTAGGCTGAAAAAAAGAGAAATGATAACAGATGTTGTCTTGAATCCACTTGAAGAAAGAGCACTGGTAAAGATAATTATGTAAGTAAATGTAGATGACAGTTTAAATACATCATTTCCTTTTTTTCTTGTCTTAATTCATTTAAACACATTTGCATAAAAATAATTACAATACTATATTTATTGTGGAATTTTAACCTGTGTGTGTACTGTAAATGATAATTATGGCACAAAGGAGAGGGAAGGAAATGGAGCTTTATTGGAAGAAAATATATTTTACTGAAATTACATCAATATTGATCTGCAGTTAGTTGAGATAAATTAAGATGCATATTTTATGACTGAAATATGATGCTATATACGAGAAACTGACACAACATTGGAAGCTGACTATACTTCAATTAAAAAAATTAAGATACATAACGTAATCTCCAGAGAACCACTAAGAAAATAACACCCAAAATATAGTGAAAACAACAACGATGACACGGAAATTAAAAATGGTGAAATAGAAAGTATCTATTAATGCCAAAGTAAAAAAAAAGTAAAGAAGCAATAGAGGAAACAAAAAGTTATGAGTCATAATAACCTATAATAAAAAAGAATCTGAAAAATAGTATATATATATTTTTTTCAGATATATATATAAATATCTGAATCACTTTGCTGTACACCCCAAACTAACACAACATTGTAAATCAACTGTGCTGTAATTTTTAAAAAAAAGGGGAAAAAACAGCAAAATGGCAGATGTAAATATAATCATGTCAATAATTATATTAACTGTGAATGGATTGAACACTCCAATCAAATCAGAGATTCCCAGATTGGATGAAAAAAAAATAAGATCTAAGATAGACAATTTTGATCCAAAGTCATACATAGGTTGAAATAAAAGAACAGAGAAAGGTGTACACACGTAAGTAGTAACCACAGGGGTGCTGGAGCGGCTATACTAATATCAGATGAAATGGAGCCATGGTATATGCAAATGTATGGGATACAGTGAATGCAGTTCTTATGGAAATTTATAGCTTTGAATGACTGTATTAGAAAATCAGAAAGATTGCAGTTAATTTTGTAAGCTCCAGCTCTTAAAAACCAGGGAAAAAAGAGATAACTAAGCGTAAAGCAAGTGGAACAAAAGAAATAGTAAAAATTAGAAAACCAATTAAACAGAGAAAAGAAAAGCAATAGAGATTATTAATGAACTGAAAGGTGGTTCTTTGGAAAGATCAGCAATATTGCTAAGTCTTTAGGTAGACTGATCAAGAAACAAAGGAAACAAGAAAACCGTGAAAGAGAAAGGAGGTGTCATTGGTGACTTTACAGAAGTGAAAAGGGAATTATTGTTACTATAAATTATTATAAAGGAATACTGTCAAAAACTTTATCACAACAAACTAGACAATTGAGGTGAAATGAATACATGTCTCCAGAGACAAAAATTAACAAAGCAGACTCAGAAAGAAGTAGAAAATGTGAATAGATCTATAACAAGTTTAAAAAAATGAATTTGTGATTTTAAATCTTCCCAGACGAAAAGCATGATTAATCCATCCAGATGTCCAGTTTAATCACTAGTCTTGCTGAGGAATCGGCTCTTGGCCGGATGGACAATCATCCTCTTTGCTTCCCCTTCCCTGATATCTGCGCTTTACCTACATTCCTCTGCTTTCCTGGGGACTACTCTCTTCTTTTCATGGTCTTGGTTTTGAAATCTTACTTCAATAATGGTCACTATTTCTTCTTTCCTAATGGATGCACTTGAAGTTAGATTTCCTCTAATAAAGATTTTAACAGCGTCTCTCAGGTACTGCTATTTGGTCATTCTGTATCATTCACTCGTGAATATTTCACAACTTCCATTGTGCTTCTCCTATCCCTTGAATTATTCAGCAATGCTTTTTGTTTTTTCATTTCCAGAGGAATATGGCTTTTTTGGCTATATTTTATCATTGATTTTTATCTTTGACTAGCATTTAGATACTATTATCTCTATGAAATAGGCTATTTGGTATTCACTGAAATTGTTTTTGTGGCCTAGCTCCTTCCTACTTTGCTAAAATTTCACAGTCTTTAATTGGGTGCAGGGTTCTGGATACACTCGTTAATTCAAGCTTGCTAATTATGTTGTTCAAATGTTCTTCATTCTTACTGGTCTTGATCTGCTTGGCTTATTTATTGAAATGATTGAAATTTCCCCTCATACATGTGGGTATATCATTTTTTGTTGTAATTTTGTACGTTTTTGCTTTTTTTAATTTTTAGTTTGAATAGTGTAAGTGGGGTTGAATAGTATTTTTGTGTTTAAGACTCCTTTACTTTTCCTCATCCGTAATCTCACTATTCATGCCCTTTGCATATTTAATTATTGGTTTGTTGCTCTTTCTCGTACTGATTTGGAGAATTGAGTAAGAAAACCAAGCATTTGTCTGTCATATGAGTACAGATGTTTCCACCAGCCTGTCGTTTCTCTTTTGGCTTCATCACCCAATAGCGCAAAGTCCAGAGTTGTCTGGTTCAGTTTCACAAAATATAGAAACTTACTTGAATTTTTATTGGGATTGAGCTGGAATATTAAATCTTCCAGCCTATTGGCATGGCACATCCTTCAGTTTTTAAATGAAATGGATGGGAAAAAATATAAATAAAAGAGCAGAAATTAGTAAAATAAAAAGCAAACATATAGAAAACTGGCTTGTTCTTTGAAAAGACTAGTAAGATTGACAGATCCTGATAAAACTAATTGGAATAAAAAGAAAGAATAGCCAAAAACAATCAGAACTTAAAAAAAAAAGTCATAAACAATTGCCTTTCTCCTCCAGTAGGCAAATTAAACAAAATGGATGACTCCCTAAAATAATGTACTTTACCACAATTGACATAGGATAGAAATATGAACAGCACTAAAAAAATTTAGGTTTAGATTTATTATCCTTCCAAATAAAAACTACAATTCTGAGTGGCTTTACCCACAAGTGTTAACAAACATTTATGGGGGAAAAAAATAACACTAATCTTACACTTTTTCAGAGCATATAGGAAGTTATTCGGGGGAGGGTACAGCTCAGTGGTAGAGTGTGGGCTTAGCAGGTACAAGGTCCTGGGTTCAACCCAGATCCTTCCATTAAACAAACAAACAAACAAACCTAATTAACTCCCCCACCACAACCAAAAAAACCACAAACCATAATGTAATAAAATAAAATAAAAATTTAAAAAATAAATCATATAGGTGTACCTTGTTTTATTTGGCTTCACTTTGTTGTGCTTTACAAATATTGCATGTTTTCCAAGTTGAAGGTCTGTGGCAACCCTCCTCCGAGCAAGTCTATGAGTGCCATTTTTCCAACACTATTTGCTCACTGGGTGTCTCTGTGTCACATTTCAGTAATTCTAGCAATATTTCAAACCTTTGCATGATTATTACATGTGTTATGGTGATCTGCGATCAGTGATCTTTACTGTCACAATTGTTTGGGGGAAACACAAGTCGCATAAAACTGTGAACTGAATGTTGTGTGTATTCTGACTGCTCTACCAACTGGCCATTCCCCATCTCTTTCCTTGTGCCTCCCTGTTCCCTGAGACACAACAATACTGAAATTAGGCCAATTAATAACCCTACAGTGGTCTCAAAGTGTTCAAGTGAAAGGAAGAGTTGCATATCTCTCATTTTAAACCAAAAGCTAGAAATTATTAAGCCGAGTGATGAAGGCATGTCGAAAGCCAAGACAGGCCAAGAGCTAGACCTCTTATGCCAAACAGGGAGCCAAGCCGTGAATGCAAAGGAAAAGTTCTTGTAAGAAGTTGAAAGTGCCACTCCAGTGAACTCATAAATGATAAGAAAGCAAAAAAGCCTTATTACTGGTATGGAGAAAGTTTTAGTGGTCTAGAGAGATCAAACCAGCCACAGCATTCCCTTAAGCAAACACCTAGTCCAGAGCAAGGTCCTAGCTCTCTTCGATTCTATGAAGGCTGAGAGAGGTGAGGAAGCTGCAGAAGAAAATTTGAAGCTAGAAGAGGTTGGTTCATGAAGTTTAATGAAAGAAGCCATCTCTAGAACATCAAAGTGCAATGTGAAGCAGCAAGTGCTGATGTAGAAGCTACAGCAAGTTCCCCGGAAGATGCAGCTGAGATAATGAAGGTGGCTACACTGAACAACAGATGTTCAGTGCAGATGAAACAGCCTTCTATTGGAAGAAGATGCCATCTAGGGCTTTCATAGCCAGAGAGGAGAAGTCAATGCCTGGCTTCCAAGCTTCAAAGCACAGGCTGACTCTCTTGTTAGCAAATAATGCAGCTGGTGACTTCAAGGTGAAGCCAATGCTCACTTACCATTCTGCAAATCCCAGGGCCCTTAAGAATTATGCTAAACCTACTCTGCCTGTGCATTCTAAATGGAGCAACAAAGCCTGGATGATAGCACATCTGTTGACAACATGATTGACTGGATATTTTAAGCTAACTGTTGAGACCTACTGCTCAGGAAAAAAAAAAAAAAAGTCTCCTTACAAAATATTACTTCTCATTGACAATGTACCTGGTCATCCAAGAGCTCGGATGGATATGTACAACGAGATAAATGTTTTTCTCAAGCCTGCTAATACAGCATCCATCCTACAGCCTGTGGGTCAAGGAGTCATTCTGACTTCAAGTCTTATTATTTAAGGAATACATTTCATAAATCTATAGTTGCCAGAGACAGTGATTCCTCTGGTGGATCTGGACAAGGTAAATTGAAAACCTTCTGGAAAGGATTCACTGTTCTAGCTGTCATTAAGAACATTCATAATTCATGTGAAGAGGTCAAAATAAAAACATTAAGAGGAGTTTGGAAGAAGTGGATTCCAACCCTCAGAGATAACGTTGGGTGATTCAAGACTTCAATAGAGAAAGTCATTGCAAATGTGGTGGGAACAGCAAGAGAACTAGAATTAGGGGTGGAGCCTGAAGATGTGACTGAATTGCTGCAGCCTCATGGTAACCTTTCCTCACTGTCTTCTGAGCCCTCAGAAGCATCGTTCTCTGAGTCCAGCCTGAGAGCTTAACCAGCAGTGACCGTCAAGTCCAAATTCTTACCAACAGTCTGTGTCTGGAGACTTAGGTGTTCCCTTAAGGAATTTAGGATTTTTCTGCGATGCTCTTCACTCCAAGTCCTCACTCCCAGAATCCTTCACACCTGTATCTCTAATAACAGTCTGTTCAAGGCAGTCTAGGCTTTTACCATCATACTCTTCAAGGTTCTTCCAGCTTTTGGCCATTGCCTAATTCCAAAGCCTTAGTCACAATTTTGTTGTTGTTGTTGTTGTTATTTGTTACAGCAAGTACTGAAATCTGTTCCAGATGCTAAAATCTGTATTTGTATTTTTTGTCACAGGTGGCACCATCAGATGTATGTTGGGGACTGGGGGAGATGATGGGAACCAAGACCCTACTTCCCACAACATCTCTCCTACTGGGACCCAAGTCAGAATTCTGAACACCCAATTATAATTAATAAAAGCCTAATCTGAGACCATAGGGGAAGGAGAAAGCAATGTAGAACTTCCTATCTGCTGTTCCTGGAGGAGCCCACAGAGCCTGGACTAGACTTACTCAGCAGATCTCAAACTGGAACATTAGAGGAGAGGTGGAGAAACCCTTTCAACAATCATCCCAGAGAGAGGGTGAATGACACTGGGTGTGTGTGTCTTCATTCCACAGGGGGACTGAAGGTGGTGAAAGAATGAATTACAACCTGCTTTCTCCCCCACCCCAACTGCTCCCTCCAAAACACATGCTCACACACACACACACACACACACACACCCCTCTGTGAACCACTGCATTTACAGGAATTTAACACTTCAGGTGGGTCTATTAGTCTCCAATAAACATACTTGGCATCTATTTTTGCATCTCATCACCCTAATGAAAGGATTGGAGAATGCTTCGCAGCCAATTACTGCATACGAAATAAATGCATGTATTTATTCCTTCTCGATAGTGATGATTAAAAGGGAGTTCATTTCACCATCATCTAGCAGATGTTTAAAATCTAAATGAATGGACTGCAGCAAGGAGCACCCTCTTTCCAGCCTGACCTGAGGATGATGCAGCTTTAGACAGTGCTGTCCTGTCCAGTCCTCTAAGCATGAAATTGTTCTTCTGTCCTTCCACATCTCACTGTGAGGATGAGATAAAGCAGGTGGCAGGCAGATACCGCTCAGGGCAGGCGGAGCTGAGAAATCCTCCCTTCTCATCTGAGAAACCCAGACCCTGAATCTGTTCTCCATTTTGGGTTCCCTTTTCCCTGATGATTTGTTTTCCTACTGCAGTTCCATTAAGTGGCATTTGGTAATTATCCCTCTCCAGCAGAAGAAATATATTCATACAGAAAAGCTATCTCTAAATAAACCTACAGTTGAAGTTCTCTCCTGGGAGATAGTTTAAGCAGGGATGGGTAGCTATGGAAATACACTTCGGTAAACTTATCTTTGTTGAAGACCATTGACAATTCCCAGTGCACTTACCATCAAAAATTCCTCCTTTTGTAAAGGAGTCATTATACTGGAAATGAGCATCCTTGCCTGCTGTGTGGCATCCAGGTGATCGGTTTACTGGACCAGGTCAGCACAGGTGCCTCACATGGCAGAATCAGTGTATGCAGGTGTCAGAATTTAAATTCCATTTTACATGGAAATATAAACCATGCTCCCACTCTGCCGTGGTTGTCAGTGTTTTGAGGAGAGAGGATTTCAGCAGTTCTCAAAGGCTCAAGGACCAGTGAGGTCATCACAGATCCCAGAGGATCCAGTTCATATTATAGATATAGATACTATATAGTTGAAATACGGCCCAATATTTTGGCCATGGGAGGTGGCCTTCTCACCTCTCTGCAAAACATAGTGAATGATGGTCTTCACCATCACCTCCACCAATAAGGAGAACGTAGCAGGGGAGTATGGTCACAAGGCAACTGATGAATGCTATTTTTTTTCTTCTTTTGCTTTATGACTGTATGATAGAGTATTTTATGACCCAAATATAAAATATCTATCTTGAATGCCTACAAATGATATGTACATATTACATAGCATTTATTTAAATTACATGCCATTCCTTTTAGATTTCAACACAAAATAGTTAAGAAACCAGTTACACTCAAATAATGAATTCTAAGACCAACATTCTGGTTTCTTCCTGGGTAAATTCAAGGAATTATCTGGCCCTTTCTGCAAGCTAGCACTTGAAGTGGCTGCCAGGGAAACAGAGGCATCCTGGAAGATGGGTAAACCTACAGGACCTCAAATGTCTCATTTCAACACAGGGACTGCAGGATCCGTGTTAAAAGCAACACCTGAAACAGCCCCGTCTGTGCCTTCTCCACACAGCCCTCAACCGGAGCTCGGGGGCTATTGATTATCTTACCAATAGAATCGCTGAATATACTAGTGGGAACCTCTTGCATGGTTTTACTTTTTCAGAGATCTCCATTCTGACAGCCTTCCAGGGTAAGCCCTATTTTCTCCATTTCTATTCTGCATTATAAATTAACTGCTCTCACAGGTGGCGAGTGGACACGTTACATCTTCTGTTGAAACTTGCTCAGGGAGGAGGAGGGTCAGGCTTGTAAGCACTTGCCGTGGGAGCAGCTGAAGAATTACCAACTCTCGCTAAGAGTGTCTGCTAACCCATTCCCTCTCTATCTGTTTTTTTCTTTTTTCTTTTTTTTTTTTTTTTTTTTTTTTTTGTCTTTACAAAGCTCAAGCTTCTAATTTCATAAACAAAACAACCTGGGGTCATTGGCTTCACTGTGGCATGAGTGTTGACTGGACCTCTACCGATGAACAGTCAAACCAAATGTAAGATAATTGACATGATTTAAGAGTCATGGGGCAAGATGAGGTCTTCGTAAACCCAATCTAAATTGAACTATCACTTTTTTAATTTTTTTTCAGTTTCTGTGCTATCTGCGAGTCTCACCTACTGTGATTCATCATAACAAATGGAGCCGTGATTCTGCAGCGAGAGAGCCCTGGTGTGGGTAGGAAACTATCTGTATCACGTGACTTGCACTTTATAGATGACAACCCTGTGTCCCACCCAGTGCCTTGGTGCTCCTCTTAACAGGCAGACAATATTGTCCCATCTTGAAAACATGCAAGCTGAGGCTAAGTGCCTTGCCCAGGGCCAAATCTATGTCCATAGTTAACACAGTGACACTCAAGGACACAGAGTCAGTGTTTAAAGGCCCAAATATACAATTAATAAATAGCATTATGTAGAATATATAATGTATGTATTATATATGAATATATAGTAATTATATATTGTACACTAATATATGCAAATGTGTTAATATATTAAGTATATTATAGTAATTTTCAACATATATAATATGTAAATATATAATGATCTATTCATATATTAATATTAAATATATGTTAAAATATAATATAGATTAACAAATACATTTAATATGTGAAATATCAATATAATATATTAAAATATTAAATATGAAAAACTTAAATATTAAAATATTAAAAACTTAAAAGACACATTACTAAATGAAAAAGCCAGTCTGAAAAGGCTACAAACTGTACGATTCCAACCAAATGACATTCTGGAAAAGGCACAGCCACAGAAACAATAAAAAGATTGCAGTTTCCAGGGGTTTGGGGAGGAGGAGGGAAGGAGGAATGAATAGATGGAGCACAAGGGATTTTTAGGGCAATGAAATTATTCTGTATTGTGTTATAGTGGTGGTTACATGTCATTATGCATTTGTCAAAACCCATCAAGAGTGAAACCCAATGTAAGCTATGGACTTTGGTTCATAATAATGTGTCCATGTTGGTTCATTGATTGTACCAAATATGCCACACTGATAAGGGATGTTGAGGGTAGGGGAGTATACATGTGTGGGTGGGGAGGACTATGTGGGAACTCTGTATTTTCTGCTCAATTCTGCTGTAAACCTGAAACTGCTCTAAAAAAACAGTCTATTAAAAAATACATATATATTAATTATTTTATATATAATATGATTACTACATATTAAATAATATTATTAATTATATATTACTATAATAGCAGAACATAACATGTTAATACAATATAATATATAATTATTATAACTATGTTAATTAATAATTATGGCAATGGATTATATACTATTAATGCATTAAATATAAATTATAATTCATGTAATTTTAGCATACTATATTATGTGTTAATTATTGATTGTGTTAATACAGAGTCTATTGGTATAATACATACACTCATTAATATATACATTACCATTCCCTCGACAATAAAACCACGTGTCGGGAGATGAGGGGCCTTGCCTGCCCCATGGGCTGTCTGGTTTCAGCAACGTGATGCTGGCGGTTTTCCTGTGCTCCTGGGTGCCTGTGAGTGGTGGTGCTGAGCTCCGTGCTGACGGCAGGCAGGATCTGAGCATCTGTAAGATGAAAGGTTTAGGTTGGGTGGGGGAGGGTGATTTCTGTGTGCAGGAGAGGTCAAATCCGGCCCCACATGGTCCCAACATGAGGTCTCCTCTACTTCTCCCCTTTAATTTGGAGTCTTTTCTTCTCATGATGCTTAATATTCTTTTGTTTCTTTTTTATGTTATTTTGAGATTTTAAAATGAGTATTATGAACTGAACTATGACCCCCAAAATCTGTATGTTGAAGTCCTAACCCCCAGTACCTCAAAATGTGGCTGTATTTTAGAGATAGAGTCTTTAAATGAGGCATTTAAGTTAAAATCAGGTCATTAGATGAGCTGTGAGCCATTATGACTGGGGTTCTTGTAGGAAGAGACTGGGACACAGGCTCACACAGAGAGAAGAACACATGAGGACACAGGGAGAAGGAGGCCGTCTTCAAGCCAAGGAGAGAGGCTTCAGAAAAAGTGAATCCTGCCAGCACCTTGATCTCAGGCTTCCAGTCCCCAGAACTGTGAAAAAATTAACTTCTGCTGTCTAAGCCCCCCTAGTGTGTGGTTCTTTGTTATGGTAACCCCAGCAGACTAATACAATGACTATAATCAAATGAATGTCCTGCAAATTCGTAATGTAGAGACTGGAATTGATTTGCATAATTTAGCACTGAATAACTATTTGAGGAGGAGGAGGATGTTAATCACAAATATAAAAGTTCAGCAATGTTTTGATCACTTGTATAGCTAGATACCTATGCTGGGGGACTTGGATTATATATCCGAACAACTAAAATATAAGCCTAAAGCAAACCAAGGCGGCACCTCACTCTACTGGACATAGACAGCAAGGGCTGAGTCCTAGATCTGCTAACAATTCACAGTGGACCTGCCCCGGGTCATTTTAGCCCCTGAACCTCAGTTTCCCCTGCAGAAAACTGAGGGTGTTTAAGTTTCTCCTACCTCTGGATATTTTATGGTTCTCAACAAGAACTCTAAGGGAAAAACGACCTTCAACTCTATTTTCTGGAACTTGCCATTTTTATTCTCCTAAAACCCAACAAGTAAGGAGATGGGAAGAGATAAATTTGGGAGTTTGAGGTTTGCAAATATTAACCACTATATGTAAAAATAGATAAAAAACAAATTTCTTTTGTATAGCACAGGGAATTTTATTCAATATCTTGTAGTAACCTTTAATGAAAAAGAATATGAAAATTAACATATGTATATATATGCATGACTGGGACATTGTGCTATACACCAGGAATTGACACATTGTAACAGACTGTACTTCAATTAAAAAAAATCCCAACAAGAAAAGACCACCTCTTGAAGATTTGTGCTCTGGCACTGGCCACCTCTTCTGGATGATCTCTTATTTGAACCTCCTATTGTCTTGCCTCACCAACAAGAACATAAACTTATTTGAGAGGAATGGAGGGAACTTATATTAGGTTGCGTCTCCTCCTGCACCTGGTATTGTTCTGTAATCACACTAGAAGTCTGACTAATGTGGGCATGATTAATTAGCAGGATAATCCGTGTGTGTGTCGTAGTCTGATTCTTTCCTGAAATGAAACGTTCTGGAGTCAGGAAGGGAATAACAAACAGGCTAGTAGATCTGAGCGGTCTGGGGCCAAAGAGTCTCCAGGGAGGCTGTTGGGCTCCATCCCACCTTCACAGTGTTGTCTCCCCTCTTTTGGCTTTATCTTTCGAAGGTCACCCACAAGCAGGTGAACATGTGCCCCACAGACTGGAAATAATGCAAAGAGAATTCCAGCAGAAGAAAGAAACAGAAGAAAACATTGCAAGATAGAAAGAACAAGGAAAGAGAAACAAATGGATGTGGTCCAGCAGGTGAGCTTACAGTCTTGGGGAGCCTCCCAGGCTGCTTACCCAGGCCCTGCTGGTCCCCCAGCCTGGTCTTGGACCCCAGGACACAGGTCAGAGAAAGGAGCAGGAGAACCTGGCAGAGCCAGGCCTCTGTGAGTCTCCTCACTGACACAGGGAAGGGTACAATCAGCAAAACCCCACTTCTCAGAAACACCGAATGAAAAGCAACTGGCCCACGATTTCGCGGAGGGCAGGCGACACCCACAACTGCTGAGGTTTGGCCTTAAACAGACACAAAACCCACTGGAGCCTCTTGAGTTGGAAGCCTGGGGACAAGTTTGCCTCTTTGCCCCTGGAGAGGTTCGAAGAGTGGTGAAGGCATGGGAGCGGCCCAACTAGCATGACAGCACATCTAAGACCCACACGCCGGCGGGAATTAAAGCAGCCTCTGGTGTTTCCTGGGCTTCAGCCAAAGAACGTGGGTTTGCAAGTCAATGCCTCCCAAAGGTGACAGCAATGGCCCAGAAATGGCACAGGGCGGAGGCCAGCATCTTTGGAGAGAGTCCACAGGGACAACCAGAGCTTGGCCTGCATCTCCCCATCTCCCGGGGCTGAGGGCCACCCTGCTCCCAGGAAGACAGAGAGGCAGAACTCAGGGCAGTGGGCAGAGCAGCAGCCTCCAGGACCACCTGGAGCAAGAACTTTGTGCTGCAGAAGGGCTGGGGTGGGCGGAGTTTGGCTCAGAAGAGAGTGCACTGTGTCCCGGTCCTCGGGATGGGGTGCTGCTCCTGACTCTCCCCCTGCGTCACCCTCTTGGCCACAGTCCTGTCCTAGCCCTCGGTGTCTTCCCCACATGGTAACATTGGAGCAATGGCCCCAAAGTCCCCTCTAATCATATCAAAGCCACCCCAACTCCTAAAGCCCCAGTGATCTCAAGTACCAACCTCACTTGTTCCAATCCATCTCTCCAGCTGCACCTGGCACTCTCCTGGTCCCACTGGTCCTCCATAGCCCACCACCCCAGACACCAGCAGGCCAAGACAAGAGGTCTGTTCCCAGAGTCCCTCAGCGGGGTCCTCGGGCTTTTCCTCTTGGACAAAGAAGAGCTCCCACTTTCCTTCTCACTGCCTGCCCACCCCCAGCCTTCCAGATGCCTGACTTCCTCATTGCTGCCAGTGCTCAGCCCAGATCAGCCTTGCTGTTCTTGTACCCCTAGTCCCGACTCAAGGTGGTGGGGGTGCCGGTCATCTGCTCCAGGAGCCCCTTTGATTGTGGCATCTCCCCAGCCTCAAGGAGATAGCTGTGAGGACCAGAACCCCTTTAAGCACTGGAGGAGCCTCTCAAGGGTGGTTACCCCAGCTTCTCTCCCTGAGAAGGGGGATACAGACAGCCCTGGCTAACTCTGCTCCCTCTGCAACTCTGCCCATGCTGTTCCTGTGCCCCAAGCACCATTGGCCGGTCCCTCTGCCCCTTCATCCCTGTGGCAACACTTCAGAAGTGCCTTGTCCTGTAGGGAGGATCTAGCTCAGTGGAAGACTGTGTGCTTAGCATGCACAAGGTCCTGAGTTCAATCCCCAGTATCTCCATTAAAAAATAAATAAGCCTAATTACTTCCACCGCCAAAAAAAAATTAATTTTTTTTAAAATTAAAAAAAATTAAGTGCCTTATCCAAGGACCCAGCCTCTGATCCCAAGGAATGTTCCTCTCTCCCTCTCTGGACCACATCTACTGCACGTCAGAGCCTGCTACACTGCTGCGTGTGTGTGTGTGTGCACACTCGTGTGTGTGTCCCGCTCCCTTTACCTGAAAGCACAGCCATTGTGGTCCACACCATCGCCACCTCTACGTGTCCTTCCACATGGAGTAAAATACCTCAGCAGGAACCTCAGAGCTGAGTAAATGCTGACTGAGCTGAGTGATGAGCCTGTTCGATGTATGTCCCAGGAGAAACATGGGACAGCACTGCAGGATGTCCTGGGACGTCCCTTCCTCTGGGAAATGCAACCTTTCCCTCTGGGGCTGTGTTTAAACTCAAGGGAAAAAAGGGTTCCCAGCCTAAATCACAGGTCAGTCTCCACCCCTCACCAAGTGACAAGGCACCTGTGGTCCGAACCAGGCCAGGTTGCACTTAGAGCTGCTCACATAGCCCTTGGACTCCTCTGATTTATGCAAATGAATTTTTCTTCCCGATTACAAGTGCAGGAAGGACCAAAACTTAGATGACTATATTCATATTTTATCAATATCTGGTGATTCAATTCTTGATTTTTTTTTCATGGGATGTCTCTCTGAATGACCTGTCACAAGAGCAAGCAGCAAAATCCTTTTTTTAAGGATAGAAGGGAGAGAGTAGAGCTCAGTGGTAGAGTGCATGCCTAGCATGCATGAGGTCCTGGGTTCAATTTCCAAATACCTCCATTAAAAATAAATAATTAAACCTAATCACCTCCCCCCCAAAACAAAAATAAAAACAAAACAAAACAAAACAAAAGAACTGAAAACTAAGGGGCCCACAGGGAAACAGCAAAGGCCGGTCCCCTGTGCCTACGGTTTTCTGTTTCATGTGCTCTGCGCCATGGGAATTAACCATTTCATCACCAGCCAACTTCATGGACAAGCTACCATCACCAGCCCCAGCTGGCATAGGAGTCAACTGAGGCATGGAGAGGCTAAATCACTTCTCCAAAGTCAAGCCAGCACCACGTTCTCAGGCACTTGGCATTGTGGACTGCTCAGTGATCGGCCGTGTTCCAGGCTCAGCCAGGACAGGGTGCCAGGAGGGCTCCTCCCTGGCTCTCGAACTTCCCCAGGAAGTGAGGGGTCCGTGCCTCTCACCTTCTGTTCCGTGTGTGCAGGGAATTTTTAACCTCCCAGGTAGTGGTCAGCCCAGGAAAGATGTGGAATGCTGCTTGCTGAACTCAAAGTGCCAAAAGGGTGACCCAGCAAAGCTGAGAGCCAAGAGAACCATTGTCTTTCCTTGAAACTAAGGGACAGAGCCTCCTTTGAACAGCCAGCGCCAACTTGCCAGCTGTGTGAGTGGCCGCCATGGAAGTGGCTGCCCCGGCCCCACTCAAGCCTTCGGATGATGCATTCCCAGCTGCAACCCTACAGGGTCCCTGAACTAGGGCACCCCCTCAAACCTACCTAGGTCCTGATCCAGAGAAACTGTGTAAGGTGATAAATGTTTGTTGTTTTAAGCTGCTGAATGGAGGAAGGGGAGGTTTGTTGCACTGAAATAGGTACTTATTAAGATTATATATTTGCATGCATATATTATCTCCTGTATTAGACTATAGTTTCCTTACAATGATTATTCAGATGTATCATGTTGTATCTAGCACAGTGCCCAAAGCCTAACAGGTCCTCCTGAAATGTTTATTGCATACGTGAATGAATCAATGAATGTCTGATCAACTTCAAGGACTGATTTTATTTGTCACACGTTTATTAAGAACCTAACTGGGAGTTTGGGATTTGCAGATAACACTACTATATACAAAATAGATAAACAACAAGGTCCTATTGTACAGTACAGGGAACTACATTCAATTTCTTGTGATAGCATATAGTGGAAAAGAATCTGAAAAAAAGTATGTATATCTATAACTGAATCACTAAGCTGTGCACCAGAAATAAACACAACCCGGCAAACTGACTCCATTTCAATAAAATAATAATAATAATAATAATAATAATAATAATAATAATAATAATAATAATAATAATAATAATAAATAAAAAGGAAAAATAAATAAAAAGGAAAAAAAAGAACTTAATAAGTCAGGCGTTGAGCGGGGCTCAGGTACACGTCTGAGCTGGGGCCCCAGAGGGCAAGTCTGAGATGAGCTACGCACATGCTCAAAGTCAGCCAGCCAAGGCTGGGGACTGGGTGTTCATGCCTCTCTCCCCACTGACCACTCTGGTTGAGGCTGCCTCAGGGTATTCACGTTCTGCCATTTCTGGCTTGTCCCGTGAGTGGGTCCAAGCACACTCCCAACGTGGAAACCCAAGTGCTCAGGAGGAGAACCTCAGGCATGTGCAGCAAGCAGGTTCTGGCACAAGGCAGGGCACCAGCAGCATCTGCCATGGGATGAAGTGTAAAGGGAACGCCCGGCTCTAAGGGGCTCAGATTAGTGTTTAAACCAAAGAACCATGATTATAACAAAATATCAGGGGGAAATAATAAAAGTAAGTTGCTAGAGCTATGAATCCTCTCACTGCCTAGGGGGTTATGGAAGACTTCACAGGGAGGTGACGAATGAACTGAACCAGTGCTGCAGAGTGATTGAGAATTTGCCAGGAGGACAAAGCAGGGTGGGTGAGCTGGGAGGAGGGGGCAGCGTGTACAAGGGTGTGGAAGCATGAAACACACTGTGTCAAGGTTGGAAATGCCCATTTGTACCCTGGGTCTCAGCTGTGAGGGAGCCAGCAAGACAGGGGAAAGCCTGCAACCAAGGCACTTCAGCTCTGGAGGTATTTCCTGGAGGCACAAGTGCCACCACTACCTGGCCACCTGAACCTTGTGGGTCAGGACTCTAGGACTGGAGTCTATATTCCTGACCTTCCCAATATTCTCAACATTACTAGACTACCCAACACTCCCAACAGTACCCAAATTTCCAACATTATCAACATGCCAAACATTCCAACACTCTCAATAGTCCCTAAATTTCAAACATTCCTATCACCACCAACATTCCCAACACCCAAACATTCTCAACACCCCAACATTCCCAACACCCAAACATTCCCAACACCCCAACATTCCCAACACCCAAACATTCCCAACACCCCCAACACTCCCAACACTCCCAACACTCCCAACACTCCCAACATTCCCAACACTCCCAACATCCAAACATTCCCAACACTCCCAACACTCCCAACATTCCCAACACTCCCAACATCCAAACATTCCCAACACTCCCAACATTCCCAACACTACCAACATTTCCAACACCCCAACATTCCCAACACTCCCAACATTCCCAACACCCCAACATTCCCAACACCCAAACATTCCCAACACCCCCAACATTCCCAACACTCCCAACATTCCCAACACTACCAACATTTCCAACACCCCAACATTCCCAACACTCCCAACATTCCCAACACCCAACATTCCCAACACCCAACATTCCCAATACCCCAACATTCCCAACACACCAACATTCCCAACACTCCCAACATTCCCAACACCCCAACATTCCCAACACCCAAACATTCCCAACACCCCCAACATTCCCAACACTACCAACATTTCCAACACCCCAACATTCCCAACACTCCCAAATTTCCTAACACCCCAACATTCCCAACACCCCCAACATTCCCAACACCCTCAACATTCCCAACACCCCAACATTCCCAACACCCTCAACATTCCCAACGCCCCAACATTCCCAACACCCCAAACATTCCCAACACCCCAAACATTCCTAACACCCCCAACATTCCCAACACTCCCAACACTCCCAACACTCCCAACATTCCCAACACTCCCAACATTCCCAACATTTCCAAAACCCCAACATTCCCAACACCCCAACATTCCCAACACCCAAACGTTCCCAACACCCCAACATTCCCAACACCCCCAACATTCCCAACACCCCCAACATTCCCAACACTCCCAACATTCCCAATACCTCAACATTCCCAACACTCCAAACATTCCCAGCATTCCCAATATAACTCGAATTCCCAACAAGCTCAACACCAACTTTCACAACATTCACAGCATCCCTAACACCTCCAACATTCCCCAAATCCCCAGTAAACATCCCCAACATTCCTAACCATCTCAACCCTCTCAGGAAGCATCATGTACCAGATGAGATCCTGGCCTCTGAAGCTGAGCAAACCAAAGGCCTGTCCTTGCTGTGATGAGTGAGGACTGGGGTCTTTCCTGTGTGTTTTTGTGACTGTAGGGCAACTAAAACTCTTGCCTATATTTGGAGGTTGTTATAGACTGAATATTTGCATCCCAGAAAAATTTATATATTGAAGCCCTAACCCTCAATGTGATGGTGCTAGGAGATGTGGTCTTTGGGAGGTGATTGGGTTTAGAGGAGGTCATGAGGGGGGAGCCCCCTGATGTATTAGTGCCCCGATAAGAAGAGACTTCTTGTTCTCTCTCTGCCACGTGAGGACACAGTGAGAAGGGGGCTTTGTACAAGCCAGGAAGCAGGTCCTCACCAGAACCTGACCCCACTGGCACCCTGGCCCTGGTCTTCTAGCCTCCAGAGTGTGAGAAATAAATGTCTGTTACTTAAGCCACTCAGTGTATCACATTTTGTTATGTAAGCCGAGCTGACCAAGACAGAGACTGCTTGGAGAGGCTGGGACTTGCCTTCAATTGCAGAAGCCAGGACGTTTCCAATACTCTGGTTCTATAACCCCCAGAAGCTGGAGCATAGGCTGGGGCCTGCACCAGGCCCTGGGATGTGGGTCTGCAGAGAACATAAGGGTGTTGACACTGACACCTGGGGACTTGAAGCATCCTCATGGCCCTCCTGCTAAGGCGGGGACCCTGGAGGTCAGATAATAAATGGGGGTCTACATAAAATAAAATAAAATAATACCATTTGCAGCAACGTGGATGGACCTGGAGACTGCCATTCTATGTGAAGCAGCCAGAAAGAGAAAGAAAAATACCATATGATATCAGTTATATGTGGAATCTAAAAAAAAAAAAAAAAAAAAAAAAAAAAGATGAACTTATTTACAAAACAGAAATAGACTCACAGACATGGAAAACAAACTTATGGTTACCGGTGGGGTGAAGGAGGTGGGAAGGGATAAACTGGGAGTTCAAGATTTGTAGATACTAATATATATAGAATAGATAAACAAGTGTATGTTGTATAGCACAGGGAACTACATTCAGTATCTTACAGTAATGTATGGTGAAAAAGAGTATGAAAATGAATATATGTATGTGTATGTATGGCTGAAGCATTGTGCTGTACACCAGAAACTGACGTAACATTGTAAACTGACTACACTTCAATAAAAAATATATATATACACAAAAAAATGGGGGCCTAGTCCAGGCCCCTCAGGGTTGGGGGGCTGTGTGGGAGTTATGGGAGGAAGATATGCAAGGAACACAGTCATCTCTCAATCCATGCCCAGTATTGGTTTTTGGTTTTTTTGTTTTTTTTTTTTCAGAATTTGTTAGTGTTTTGTGGGCTCCTTCAAAAGGATCCCTTCTCATACAGGGTGAGTGGTTTTGCTCTAACCCAGCTCTCCTATTAACTAAAGATGGACTTTCACAGAACTTTCTTTCTATGCCTCCACATCCTCCATCCTGGGGGACCCATCCTCCTGTTTCCCTGAGTCCTGCCAAGTGCACACCAAAGGGAGGTGAACTGCCGCCATCAGTTCCTCTAGATGAGATCATCCCTTCTCTGGAGTTTTACTGCTGCAGAGGAAGAAAATTGTTCTCAACATTATTATTGTGATTTGAGAGTCTCCGGTTTTATGATTTTCGTTTGTGTTTTTGTCCTAGGAATAAAGAAATTTGGCAATTTTATGTGCCTTTGGTTTCTTTTGGGGGGGTGAGGAAGGTGGGGCAGTTTCCATAGCAGTAAAAGATTCACTCCATAGTGACATTTACAATGTCTCAACTACAGGTAGGAGTCTATTTGTACTTTTAAGCTTTGGCAAAGATTTCACCCAACTATATCTCTCTATTCTACCTGCTTAAAATTTGCTCTAAAAGATTAAAAAAAAAAAAAGAGTAGCAGGGCATGAATCTCTAAGTTTTCAAGAAACGTAACTTTTTTGTTTATGCCACATAATTTATTTTGTAAGCCTCCTTCCGCTGGTGGGAGAAATGAAATTTCAGGCAACTCAGGCCTCCCCCGGCAACACACACACACACACACACACACCCCTCCTTCCTTCTTCCTGCCAGTGGCAACTGTTGTTTTGGATAGTTTCTTGGTGTTGTGGCCTCAGGGGTGACGGCGATGGGTGTCTATTCTTGTTGAGTCATCCTCTGCCTGCTGTCCCCTGAAGGGTGCATCTGCACAGGGATCACTGTCACCACCATGCACAAGTTTCTGCTCCATCACCCTCACTTCTGGTTGCAGGGTCCCTTCAACCTAGCTACTTGGGTCTCCTCTTAAAGACCTCAAAGTAGCCCACTTCAGTCTATGCCACTGAAGGGCCACGGTGGGACAGAGGTGGCCTTCTCCTGACACTTGGGGAATTGTTTCACTGCTTTCTAGGCTACCTGGGAGTGCAAGGGAGCTCTGTGATCAGGATGAATCTTTTTGCTTCCAAGACCCACATGCCTAGGGCCACATCTGCGCTCAGGTGGGGTGGGGCACTCAGGGGACTTCACGAGCCAGTGGGGGCCCCATCCTCCTGCTTCCCTGAGTCCCCTGGATTCCGCCCCACCCTCTGGCCATCTCCACCTCCACCTCCCTTCCAGGGCTTTCCAGGCGGCTTGCCCTGGGCCTCCAGCTCTGAGTCCCACAACTCCACAGTTGCCCTTTTCTTCTCTGATATCCTCCCATTCCACCCCCTGCCCAGGAAAACTTCACCTACTATTAAGGTTGGGAGAAGCTGACTCAAAATGAGCACGAATTTTTCTTTTACCCTTTTCAGATAACTTTTATTACAGCATATTGTTATGATTGTTCTAATTTATTAATCATTTTTTTAATTTTTAAAATCGAAGTATAGCTGATTTACAGTGTTGTGCTAGTTTCAGGTGCACAGCATTGTGAGTCAGATATATGGCTATATCTATATATATCTATATATCTATATATCAATACATATATTCTTTTGCAGACTCTTTCAGATCCATTAAGGGTTATTACAAGCTATAAATATAGTTTCCTGTGCTACACAGTAGGAATAAATGAAAGTAAAATACAATCTTTAACTTTTCTTATTCTTGATTGATCTAAAAGAGAACTGCGTGTTTAAAGCAGTACTAGTGATGAGGTATTAGGAAATTATGCATGTGGATGAGTAAGTGAATGACAGCAGCATCACAAAGAATGAAAGAAAGGATTGCGAACATGTGGTTATAAGATGTCTGTACTGCATGTGAAGCTGAATAGTGTTATTTGGAGGTGTACACAAATCAGTGAAAAATGTATATTGTAAATGTATACTGAACCACTAAAAGTTCTTAAAAGAAGTACAGCTGAGGGTTAAGAGAGCAGATAAAATGTAATCATATAAAATGCTCAGTTAAAACCAGAGAGGGCAGAAAAATGAGTCACAGGCAACCAGTAGAAAATAGTTATAAACATGGTTGATATTAATCCAAATATATCAATGATTAGTGGGGAGGGTATAGCTCAGTGGTAGATCACATACTTAGCGTGCACAAGGTCCTGGGTTCAATCCCCAGTACCTCCATTAAAAATAAATAAATAAAAACCTAATTAGTCCCCCACAAAAATTAAAAACAAACACAAATATATCAATCATCATGTTCAACATGAATGGTTTAAACACATCAATTAAAAGACAGATGTTGCCAGAGTGGATAACAACACAAGACCCAACCATATGGTGTCTACAAGGAGCCTACCTTAAACCAAAGTCTGTTTGGTTAAAAGTAAAGGTGTGAAGAAAGATTTACCATGCTAGCCCTAATCAAAAGAAAACTGGAATAGCTAAAACGGTTTCAGACAAACAGACTTGAGAACAAGGGACCTTATTAGGAATAAAAGTGGGGGAAACTACACAATCATAAAGAGGCCAATTCTCCAAGAAGACAAAATAATTCTAAATTGTTTGCACCTAACAAAAGAGCATCAAAATAGGTGAGGCAAAAATTGATAACCATAAAAAAGGAAATTGAACAATCTACTGTTAGAGTTAGACACTTCGGGAATCCTCTTTGGATAGTTCAAACAGGCAGAAAATCAGTAAGGACACAGGTGACCTGAACAGCACAATCAGTCACCTTTATCTAACTGACATTTATAACTACTCTACCTAAGGACAGCAAAATATGCATTATCCCCAAGCTCACATGGAATATTCATCAACAAAGACCACATTCTAGGCCACAAAACAAACCTTACACATTATAGAAAAGTATAAATTACACAGTGTGTTCTTAGATTGCAATTGAATTAATCTAGAAATCAAGAACAGAAAAGTAGCTGAAAATCCCCAGTTAGTTGGAAACTAAACAAATGCATTTCTAAAAATACTTGGGTCAAAGAAGAACTCTCAAGTGTAATCAAAATATATTTAATTAAACCGAAGTAGACATATAACCTATCAAGCGAGGATGTGCTGTTTGCAGCAAAAGCAGTGCTTAGAGCAAAAATTATGGCATTAAAGGGAAAAGAAGAAAGCAAAAAATCAACAATTTAAGCTCCAGTAAAACTTATATTGAGCAATTTAAGCCTAAGCAAACAGGGAAAAAAGAGAAATAATAAAAACTAGAGAAGAAATAAATGAAATTGAGAAACAGAAAAACAATAGAGAAAGTTTACAAAACACAAAACTGATTCTTTGACAAGATCACTAAAATTTATAAAACTGAAAAAAAAACTGTATACCAAAAATTGACACAACATTGTAAACTGCCTATACTTCAATAAAAAAAGAAATTTATAAAACTGTCCCAGGCTAACTAAGAAAAAAAGATATTGGACACAGTTTACCAATATCAGAAATGGAAAAGGATTCATCCCTTCTGACTTCATGAATTTGAGAAAAAATTACCCACCAATTTGAATATTTAGAATAAATGGACCAATTCTTTGAAAGACACAGCTATCAAAATGTATGCAAGAACAAACAAACAGGTAAAATGCCCATATCAATAAAAATAAACTCATTCTATGAAGCCAGCATTGCCCCAGTATCAGAACAAGATAAAGGTTTACCAGGAAAGGAAAACTACAAACCAATATCTCTCATAAACATAAATGTAAAACTCTTCAACACTATATTAGCAAACTGAATCCAGCAATGTATAAAAGCAAATATAAACCACGACCAAGCGTAATTTATCCTGAGTATGCAAGAATGCTCAACGTTCTAAAATCAAACAAGTAATCCGTCATACCAACAGGCCAAAGAAGAATCACACAGTCATATCAATAGATGCAGAGAAAGCATCTGACAAAATTCACATCCATTCATTTAAAAAAGAAAACTCTCAGTAAACTAGGAATAGAGAGGGACTTGCTCAATTTAATGAAGAATAGGCACCAAATCCTAGAGCTGACATCATACCTGACGGTGACAAGCTTCCTCCTATAATGAGGAACGAGGCAAGGACATCCTCTCTTATGACTCCTAGTCCACGCAATACTGGAATTCCTAGCTAGTTCAATAAGATAAAATAAGAAAACATATACAGATTGCAAAGAAAGAAATAAAACTGTCTCTATTAGTAGATGGCAATATTCTAGTAGGAAATTCCGAAGAATCCTCAAAAACATTCCTGAAGCAAGTACAGCAAGGTTGCAAGATACATGGTTAATATAAATAAAATAAAATAAAATAAAAGCCAACTGCTTTCCTATATTCCAGCAGTGAACCACTGAAATTAGAAATTAAAAACAGTATCATTTATAGTAGCTCCATAAAATAAAATACTTACATGTAATTCTAATAAAATATGTATGGGACTTCTATAGAAAATTACAAAATATTGCTGAAAAATTCAAAGCAGATTTAATTAAATGGAGAGTTATTTCATATTCACAGATTGGATGACTCAATATTGTTAATATGTAAATTCTTCCAAATTTGATCTACAGATTCAGTGGAATCCCAATCAAAATCCATACAAGCTATTTTGTAGCTATCTATAAATTGATTCTGAAGTTTATATGAAAAGACAGAAAAATTCAAATAGCAAACACGGTACTACAATGAACAGACGGAAGAATGACATTACCCAACATGAAGACTCACTCAAAGCTATAGCACTCAACACAGTGTGATATTATTGGTCAAAGAATGGACATGGGGATCAGTGCAACAGAACAGACCAACACAAATACGGTCAATTGGTCTTTGACAAAGGACCAAAGGCAATTCAATGGGGAAAGGATTTTTTTTTCCCAAAAAGTAATGATGGAACACTGAACATTTACATGTCAAAAAAAAAAAAAAAAAAGAATCTTGACACACATAGACATACACCAAAATTTAAAAATTAATCATAGACCTAAATGTAAAATATAAAACTATAAAACTTCAAGAAGAAAAGGTAGATTTAAATCTATATAATATTGGGTTTGGTGATGTTTTCAATATAATATCACAATTATGATCCCTAAAAGAAAAAATATGCCAAGGTAGACTTAACTCAGGTTAAATACTTCTGCTCTGCAAAAGACTGTCAAGAGAATGAAAAGACAAGCCTCATACCGACAGTAAATAGTTGCAAAACACATATCATATAAAGTACTTCTATCTAAAATATACAAAGAACTCTTAAAACTCAACAAGACCCAATTTAAAAATGGGCAAAAAAAATGTGTACAAACATCTCGCCAGAAAAGATACACAGATAGCTAATAAGCAAATGAAGTGATGCCAGACATTATTTTTCATTAGGGAACTGAAAATTAGAGCAACAATTAAATCTCTCCACACCAATGAGAATGTCTAATATATAGCAAATATCAAGTTCTGGCAAGGATTCAGGAGAGTGGGACTCTCATACACTGCTGGTGGTTATGAAAATGGTGTCGACACCTGGAAAACTGTTTTTAGGGTTCCTATAACGTGAAACAAATTTACCAAAAGATCTACCACTGGCATTCCAACGTATTGACCCAACTAATTTGAAAACTTGTTCATCCAAAGTTCTGCATGCAACTGTTTGTAGAACACCTATTCACAATCGCCTCTAAATGGAAATCTTCAATGGATGAATAAACTAAATACAGTACAAATAATGGGATAGTATCCAATAATAAAAACAACCATTAATACCAACAACATTGGTGAATCTCAAAGGCATAATGGTGAATGAACAAAGTCAGTTTCATCATGCTGCATAGTGCCTAATTCTAGGTAGACAACATTACGAAAAAGACAACTACAGCAATGGAGAATCTATCGGTGGTTGCCATATGTCAGAACATACTAGGATTTGGGGAAGGTGTGGCTATGAAAGGGCAACAAGAGGGAGTTCTTTGGGTGATGCATCCTAGCTGTGCTGATGGTTACACAGATACAAACAAATGTTTGAAAATTCACAGGACTGTATATCCAAGAAAATAAAAACTCAGTTTTACCGGATATTAATTTAAGAAGTCAAATAAATTACTAACCATAGTGTATATACACATACAATGTTTAAAACCAATCAGAAGTCCTAAACTAAGAGTGTAACAACGATTGCCAAGAAACGCATGAGAAGAGTATTAGTAATCTGCAATATAACCTGTTATTTGGGAAAGTGGGGCGCTGTTACACCAAGAGGGTAATGTGAGAGGAGGCAGAAAGCAGTGAGCAGGCCTGGGTATCAGCGAGAAGTGGTGGCACGCAAAAGTTTTCAGAGGAAGGCAAGAAATGGGGAAAGGTCAGAGAACCCGTTTAAGAGGTAAAAGGACCTACTTCGGATTAGGTGTGATGCCCTGGCCCGGAAGCAGGGCTTGGAAATGGAGCCGAGACAGAATGGGTCGGAAAAGTTTGGGGTGCTTAGGAAGAAAGAGTGAGCAGGAAGGAAGAAATGGTAAAGGTGTGAGGCAGGCAGACGAGCAAAGGCAGGTTATTTAAGCAGCACTTCCTGCAGTCCGGGAGGCAGGTGCCAACAGGCACCTGAAAGGGCGAGCGCGGGAGCCTGGGAGCGCGGGTGCGGAGACGCGCGCTAGGGCTGCCCCGCGCTCTCTACCGGGATCGGGTCGGCGGGGCGGGGGCGGGGCGCGCGCACGTCCCCGCGAGGCGGGTGCGGGGCGCAGCTGCTGCCGGTGACGTCAGGGGCCGCGCGCGCTGGGCGGCTGCGGGCGGAGCCGGGAGGCGGGCGCTGCGCGCGGCCGCGGGCGGAGCGGAGGGTCGCGAGGGGCGGAGCGGAGCGCGGGAGGAGG
This sequence comes from Camelus ferus, assembly GCF_009834535.1. Lineage (NCBI taxonomy): Eukaryota > Metazoa > Chordata > Mammalia > Artiodactyla > Camelidae > Camelus > Camelus ferus. The sequence goes on along the minus strand of NC_045722.1, from coordinate 23,942,315 downwards.
CGGGGGAGGAGAGGCCCCCGGACCGCGAGCGGCAGCTGGGGAGGGGGCCGCGGAGCCGGAGCGCCAGCAAACAGCTGATCTGGTTTTCCTGTAAAGCGAGAGAAAATGGAAGTCGGGTAGCGGCGACTGCGGCGCTGCGGGCTGGCCGAGCGGAGCGGCGCGGCGGCGCGGCAGGTGAGACGGCGCTGGCCGCGGTGCTGCCGGCGGCGGTGGGGCCGGGGCCGGGGCCGGGGACCCGGCAGGTGCGCCGTCCGAGCGCGGCGCCAGATCCCTCCGCGGCTTCGCGGCGAAGCAGGTGGGCGCAGAGGCCGGGCAGCCCCGGGCCCGGGGCCCGGGGGCGCAGGGGTCGCGGGCCCGGCGCGGGGCTCGCCGGCGCTTCTGCATTGCGGGCTCCTCTCTGGACCCCGCGGGCGCCGCGGCCACCGGCTCCGGCTTGGCGCCCGGCGCGTCTCCGGGGCAGGGCGCGGCGCTCCCGCTGGGTCGCGGACGCTGTCTTCGCCGAGCCCCTGAGCTGTCTGCACTGGAGCGTGATGACAGGCGTGGGGGCACCGGCCCCTCGGTCCGTGTGGGCGCGCAGGGGGTCCCGGGCCGCCGACAGACTCCCAGGCACGGCCCAGAAGCAGCGCGTGAGGCCGCCGGCCGGGTGCCTGGGCTGTGGCTGCGTGGGCCAGAGCGGCCCGGTGCACCGCTCGCTCGTTCCACTGGGTCTGGCTGGACAGCAGGAGAACCGTTAATGCAATTTGGCTGTGAACCCGGAGGCCTTCCCTAGTATCTTCTCACAGAGGGAGGAAAAAAATTGCATCTGCTGTGCTTTCGGTGCTCCTTTAAATTCGGGAGATGTCAGTGATGTCATCATTAACAAAAACTTTCCTTCATTGGACACGACCGCTCAAGTGCACCCTCCTCCCCGTGCAGCTTTCGCAGCCCTTGGAGAATCTTTGCAACAGAACGGATTTGCCTTTGCTCTCTGAACTCGACAGCCTTACGTAGGTGAAAACGTTTTTTATGTTGATTTCTTGGCTTAGGAGTTAATAGATTTGAGAGTGGCGGTCGGGAAACTTGTTAGATCCCCACGGATCTGGGAATCACTTCATGCACATCACAAGGATCCAGGGGAGAGTCATACCTGACACTTACAGGGTGGTTTCCTGGTTTTATCTTTACAAAGGAGCATGAGCTGGGAGACGAAAAATGTAAAAAGATACTATATTTGAGATGGCAGATGCTGTGTTCAGGGAAAGGTAGATGGTGTGGCCTAAATCTTTACAAGCCTTGATTGCTTCCGGAAAATCTATAGGTCTCTTTCCTCTCCATTACCACCACCACTAGGATGGGTCTGAGAGCAGCCTGTCCCGGAGGTGACAGCTTCTCTGGGGACCCCCTGTCTTTCCTTTCTATAGCAGCTGTGCTGCCCACCAGCCTCCACGGCCAAGTCCAACACCTGAAAAGGGTTGGAAACGTGCAGAGGCCAAGACCTACCTGGACAGCCCACAAAGTTCTGGGGGATTTTCCCCCCTTAGTATGAGCACTTTGCCATCACTATTGCATGTGTGAGTTCCATATGACCGACTGTTACGGGAACAAAAGTAAGCAAGTTCCCAAGACAGTGTGCACATCTATTTAAGCCTATCATATCGAAAGGATATTCAATAAGGGACCAAAATATTGACATCTTTGTATTTAACAATGAATGACTACTCTGGATTGGTTCAGATAAGCATGTCTTAAATTATTAGTGTGGTCCTATTGGGTCTGTAAGGAATTTAATAGCATATGCCATGCAGAAGTTTGAGTCTGATCAGGAAAGGGATGCTCTGGAACCCTGAATTTGTATAGAGAAAATGGAGATACAGTGCTTCACCTTAAGCCATAGTAACATCCTGGGTGGCAGGGGATGGAAACCATTGCATTGTGGAGGCTTGCCACATGTAGGTCTCAGCGTGGATCCTGGGTGGCAGGTGTCCCCTTCAGAAGTAGTTGCAGAGGCCCTCAGCCTGGGTGGAGGCCAGCAGTAGCGTCGCGGAAAAGCCAACTGTCTGTTCTCACCTTGTGGAGAGGGGGAGGGGCACGTCCCTCTGAAGCCAGCGTTATGTTCATGGCTGAAGGTGCCGTATTTATTCATCGTGGCAAAGCTGGATGATACAGGAAGCCTTGTAGCAGAATTGCCTCCAAATGTGTGTCTTTTTGGTGACTCTGCCCTGGCTGCTTTAGAACTTGACCTTTTAAGTCATGGCTGTGATTTTCTATAATTGAAGTGGTCTCAATAGAATGAAAATTGGTTTTTAAGGCTCTGGGCTATGAACTCTTTAGAAATTGGGTCTGTGAAACCACTCTGGCCACATATCCATTTTTTTTTTCACCTGTAGACCTGTGAAAGTATTCACTATCAGGTTTTTGATTTAACTCACGGTAGGACTTGCGAAAATACAAATGCAAGTGTTTCCACCAAAGCCGTAGGTATTAGCCACTTGTTTCCTAAAACATTTCTAAAACAGTCACTTTAAAGCCCCTTCATCCCCCTTTTTATCTCCCATTCTAAGATGCCAAAATTGCCTTGGCTTCTCTTTTTGTTCACTTTGGATCTTGAGGTCATTTAGTTCGTGTCTTCGGCCCAGAGAATAAAGGCTGAGTCAGCTCCCGCGGGGCCAGCAGGGGGCGTGCTAATCGCGTCTTGGTGGGGCCTCTACCTGAGCCACCTTGGGAAAGGATGGAGGACCGCCAGATTGAGGGTGTGTGCTTGTAGTGTGTGCACAGTGCCTCGGTGTGCTCAATCGCCCAGGGATGGAAACTGAAGGAAGGGCTTACTTTGAATAGCCAGAGGTTGTGGCTTCCAGAATGTGGGCCTCCCTCCAGGGGCAGGGAGATTGCTCTCATGGCTCCAAGTCTTTGGAGAGTGATGCTTGGTCCTGGTCTGAAGATTCAGTGCCCCCTCGGACTGCAGAAGGGAGAGTGCTTGTTTGGGGAGGAGCAACTTGGCATCCTGGAACTCCCTACCTGCATCTTGGTCCTGGGAAGGGCAGGACGGTGCCAGCCAGGGCAGCCAGTGGAAATGCCACCCCCCCCCAACAATGTTTTCTCTTGGGTTTGACAACTATTGACTTAAACCCCGGGACTCTGTGTCCATGGCATATCCCAGGGGGTTGATTTGCCTGCCTTGCCAGGTTTATTGGCCTCAGGGATTCTCTGATGGAGAAAAGCAAATGTTTAATCACTGTACGTTTCTTGGCCCGAAGAAAATGAAAGCAGGAGAACAGAGCTTTTCACTTCAAGGTGCTGAATCTGACTTTACGTGTGGGCCATGTTATTCATCAGCAAGTTCCCAGTGAGTCTAGAGAGGCATGGAAGGTCATCTTGCCAAGCTGGCAGGGGGATGTCCCAGGGCTTGGATGACCGTTGAAGCATCTGGTTGGGGTACTGAAAGCCAGAGACTCTTCTGTCCTCCCCAGGCCCCTCGTGGCGCCCACATGCTGTTCAGTACAGCACACCTTGAAGCAAATAGGTTCTAACAGACTGCTGTCAAATGCTGTGATTGGATGTTTCTTTATACTTCCTTCTTAGTCTGTCAACAGTGCATGTAAAATCCAACTATTGATGTCAAAGGGGCAAACGGAAATGATATTTCAGCTTCATGCCTCACTCGGGGCATGGACGATGGGGGATGGGCCCTTCGATTGAAAAGCAGGTGACACCTGATCCTTTTGGAAGGTGTCCATCCCTGAGGACGATCACGGGATCTCCTCCTCAGAGGGAACCCTGAGAACCACAGGCATTTATTTAAAAGGAAGCAGAACAGGCTGGTTCCTTGTTACAGGATAGCTTATTTGGAAATATTTTACCCTTGAAACTTGGAAGAAGCGTTTCATTTGCCCTTGGTAGACTGCTGCTCCCCCTAAGCAGCCTGCATGTCAGACCAAGAATAAGATGATTTAATACAGATGTGACAGCGCAGGGGAGGGGCTGTTTTCTCCATTCTTGGGGGATGGACTTCTTTATCATTCATAGTAACAGACAGAATAAATAGGTTGAAGGAAAATTCTGAAAATGAGAGAGTGCCTGACACTGCCGTATTACCTGTGGAGGTGTGTTTATCTGACTGGTTTGCGCACAGTATCTCTTTGGCATGGGGAGCAGTGGTAAAAACTGGATTTCGGATGGAGTAGACCCTAAATATCCCCCTGCATCCATCACAGCCAGCTGCCCTGGACAAGGCGTGGCTCCATCAAACCCTAGTGCTTGGTGTTACAGAGTTCTGCTGCCCACCACCTCACGTTCTGAGAAGTCACACGTACAGTGATGCTAACCCAAGTTCTAAATACATCTCTCTTGGTTTAAGCAGATAAGTCTAAAGTAAATGCATTTTCTGAGCTTGAGTTTCTCCTCCCAAAGAAGTATTTCCCGTTTGAGCTCCTGTTTATTCTTACAGTTTTCTTTCTCAGCAGTAATAATTTTATGAACTATAGAAGAAGGCCTCTGAAATCCATTTTTCATTCTGTTGTTTGATTAGATCACCACAGGGTTTCACATGGGGCTGGGTCTAGGGCTGGGGATGGGTGTGAACAGACCGCCCACCCATCCTGCAGTGAGATCAAGTCTCTCAGTTACTGAGGTGAGTTTAGGAGCTCACCCCAGAGAAGGCGGCTGCGTGGAGCCGGAGCAGATATCCCAGTGCTGTCCCTGTCTGCTTGGGCCTTGTCACTCCTGTGGAGACCCCAGCTCCACTGCCCCTGGGGCTGATACACCCATGATTCACCCAGATCACCTCTGTGGTTCAATTTTAGAAACTATTTATGACATGGGCTCTGGCACATGAAGGCTATGGAGGAGACCACACAATGGACTACATTCCTGGGACACGATGTGTCTCTTGTCCCACAGGCAACCCTACCCCAGAGGTTGAGTTGATACCCTTTTGTCTTCGAGATCCAAAAACTATGGTTCCAATCCATTTCTCCCATAGTTCCTCTAATGATGATTTGAGGCTTGGAGAATACATGTATTATTGAAGTAGGGGGCAACACATTTGCATGTGTAACTTTTTGTGTATTGAAAAAAAATTGTTCAGCATCAAGATATACATTGTTAACTTTTTCTTTTTGGGGGGCAGGGGAGAGGAGGTAATTAGATTTATTTATTTATTTAATGGAGGTGCTGGGGATTGAACCCAGGACCTTGGGCATGCTAAGCACTTGTTCTACCAACTAGCTATATCCTCCTCCTTAACTTCTTTTTTTTAAAATACATTGGTTGTAATATTTGTTGTGCCAGTCTGTCTCTTGAAAGCCTCATCCCTGAACAGGCAGAAAAAAATGGATGAATAGCCAGCCAACTTGAACAGGGTGACCAGCTGTGTGACCTCAGGTGCAGTCCAAGAAGAGGTATCTTCTGTGGTCTTCCTGTAGGTTTTGGGGGAGGAGCAGGTGAGAGAGGGTGAAGTGATTCTTAAATTCTAAAGAGATTCATCGTGCCAGCCACAGGAACTGGAGGCAGAGTGTGCCCATCTCACTCACCACCAGCCCAATTTCTCTCCCTTGTCAATTGTTGCATTTACAGTTTTCACCTGCAACTCAAGGCGTAGCTTAGATGGATTTGCTGTAACTTTTTTTTGTAGAGGAAGCAGGAGGCCTGGGTCAGCAGGATGAAGGGCCTTCTCTGGCTTGGTGATTCTTGTAGTTTATCCAGAATGGTCAGGCAGCTCTGTTAAAACACGCTAAAGGAAGTTCCTCCTAATCAGGGTAGACATTAGACCCCTGAGAATCAGGCTGTGTCTCCCACGTCTTGGGTGCTGCTGGGCATGTGACTAGCAGGCCCCCAAGGGCTCATGGGATGGGATCGTTACAGAATACATTTTCTTACTCTTGGAGTTGATGAAAAACTAGTCTCTTTCATGGACAACAGGGAAGGGGAAGTGGGGGATGAAGGAGAGGAAAGGAAAAAACATTCCGAAGGTGGGGTCCCACCAGTCCCATGTCAGTGAGGGTCCTACCAGCATAGGTGGTCCAGGCATTGACCCCAGGGAGAGGTGTGTGTTTGGCCCAGGGAGTCTACACTGCTCTCCCCACCCTGAAAGGGCCGCCTTGCAGAGCCAGCTGCTGTTCCCAGAGCGAGTCTTTGGGCCCTGAGACCCTGGGGCATACCTTTGTCATCGGCATCGGCGTTGACTGTGGTGAAGGGCACAGGCGTCTCTGTGCCTCCTCGAGTACGCTGCAGGCCCTTGTGAGAGGAAGTGGCTCTTTTGCAAGCCCTGTTGCTTAAGAGGTTGTGTGAAAGCTCCGTGGCTGCCTGTTTCACTTGGCACCATGTGTGCATGGTTATCAGTAGACAAATCGAAAAGCGGAACCGGATCTCTTGGGAGCCTGTGGCCAGGAATTGCGAGAATGGGTTGTACTTCATGTCAACATGTCTCTCTTTGTTTTTATTGAAGTATAATTGGTTTACAATGTTGTGTTAATTTCTGGTGTATGGCATAGTGATTCAGTTATATATATATTCTTTTTCAGATTTTTTTTCATTATAGGTTACTACAAGATAATGACTGTAGTGCCCTATGCTGTAGAGTAGGACCGTGTTGTTTATCTATTTTATATATAGTAGTTAGTATCTGCTAATCCCAAACATTTAATTCACCCCTACCCCATCCCCTTCCCCCGCTGGTAACCACAGGTTTGTTTTCTATGTCTATGAGTCTGTTTCTGTTTTGTAAATAAGTTAATTCGTCTCATTTTTTAAGACTCCACATGTAAGTGATATCCTATGGTATTTGTCTTTCTCTTTCTGGCTTACTTCACTTAGAATGACGATCTCCGGGTCCATCCATGTTTGAGCTAATGGCATTATTTCACACTTTTTTATGGCTAAGTAGTATTCCATTGTATATATACACCACACCTTCTTTATCCAAACATCTAATCATCTGTGGCATGTCCACATCTCTTGATTATTCCATTGGTGAAGTCTTTCTTGTCTGAGGTGCTGACAGTGAACTGGCTCTTCAGAGCCATCTGGTGTGAAGTGGCTGACAGACTCTGGGTTGTCAGGCCTGCCGTGTACAGTCCGCGAGCCGCCGCCCCAGGGTTGTCTGCCTGCGCTGGCCAAGGTCAGCAGCATTTCTTCAGGTTTCTTCCACCAAAGTTGACTCACCCCGCAGTCTGGAGGGCCCTGTGTACAGCAACGCATTATCACATAGGGTGCTGAAGGCCTTGGGGACTCGAGGGGAGGGGGTGATACAAGCAAGAAATTCCACTGCTTCTCATTTGGGGTTTGTTAGAAGAAGACAGTGTGTTGTTACATTTAAATTAGGAGCTATTGTGGAGGTTCCAGACCACCACAATACAGTGAGTCACGTGAATTTTGGGATTTCCCAGTGCACATAAAAGTTATGTTGACACTATACTGTAGCCTATTAAGTGTGCAATAGCATTACGTCTAAAAATACATATGCTTTAGTTTAAATGTACTTTATTGCAGGGGGGAGGGTATAGCTCTGTGGTAGAGCATGTGTCTAGCCAAGCACAAGGTCCCGGGTTCAATCCCCAGTACCCTCATTTTTAAATAAATAAATAAAACCTAATTACCCTTCCCCAAAGAAATATACAATGCTGTATGTTAATTACACCTAAATAAAACTAGAAGGAAAAATTAATTAATTTAATTAAATTAAAATAAATGATGTTATTTTTAAAAGGAAGAAAAAAACTAGACATAAACAAAGTAAAATTTTAAAAAAAGAAAAATATATACTTTATTCCTACAAAGTGCTAATTTTCATCTGACAGTGCAGGGCTGTCACAAACCTTCAGTTTATAAAACACGCAGAATCTAGGAAGCACAATAATAAAGCAAAGGTCACTAAAACAAGGTCTGCCTGCACCAGGCTGTGGAGTGACTGGAGGGCCAGGCTGCAAATGTGGCCACAGAGGACATCTGTGTGTGGCTCCTGCCATCCGTGGGGTAAAGCCTGCTTGAGGGGAGGGCTCCCAGCCTTTGACCCAGGCCCCCACCTCAGGTACAATCCTCTAGTTCTTTGTTTCACGGGTGAAATGCAGAAATGTGGCTGCCTGTTCCCTGATATCCCATCCAACTCCATGATTCTGTCCGCAGTAATCCCCTCCTCTCTCCCAGTGCTGACTAATCGGGGGAAGGAGAGCCCCATTCGTTGCTGTGAGACATCAGCCAGGACGAAGCAGGTGTCTCCCAGAAAGGACTGTATCCTCTCAGGCCGAGGAGGAGATGGAGCACTGTGAGAAGTATTTCTAACCAGAAGTGGGTCTCGTGGCCAGCATCCCTCCTGCTGATGCAAAGCCCTGCCGAGTGGGCTGTGCTGAGGTCCTTCTGACATTGGAGTCACCTTGTTCAGAACAGGCTCTCCTTGCGTGTCTGTGAAATGCATTTACTAGTCCTGTGGGAGTTAAAAGTGGAAACTGAATTATTCTTTCTAGAATCGTTTGGCCCTTGCAGGTTCAAATGCGTTACTATGGAAAACGTGGTTCGCATAAAATTGGACAAATTTTCAAACCTTCATCCCCCCTCCCCAGTTTGGTAGTGTGCCAAATAAGCAAAACCTGGATTATTTACTGATGCACCCTGATGTGACACACAGCAAAGTGTCCATTCTGTGGGGAGGTCAAGCTTCGTGTTGTCCGTTATACATACATCAGAGGGACTGTGTGCTGTCTCGGAGTGTCAGCTACATCTGTTTGTTAAGGCAAATTCGTGCACTCCAGCTCTTTAAAAACCCTCCTCCCCACCTCCCTTTCCCCATCTGGGGATGCAGAGGGGCCTTGAGGAATGAAGCGTTGGACATTATCCACGCGGCACAGCCCGGGGCATGGCACCTCCGGGCCAGCGCTTCCTTTGCCCCTCCCCCCACATCCTGAAGACTGTGCTGCCCACTCTGGTCCCCTGAACAGCACTGCCCTCTGGCTCCCTGTCACGCCTCTCATGGGCTCATCTCCCTGGTCCTGGGTCCCTCAGACCTCAGCACTGAGCAAGACTCCTTATCACCTGCTTCACTGTTTGGCAGGAGAATAAGCTCCCCCAACTCCCCATACAGAACAGAACGATGACACGGTGATTGACGTGCAGGTCTGTCCCCACGGTACTGAGTGGGAAGAGATGCCTTCTTGATAAAGTACTGCTAGGTAGTTTTTTCTTTTAAGTAATTAGCCTCCCCCATCAATGCCCCCTTTCAGTGTTCTCTCTCCTGTGAAAGTTGCCCAAGACCAAACCACTGTCCCTGTGATGAGAAAGTGGGGGTTCAAAGTTGCTAACTCAGTGTGACAGCTCTTTATGAGACTGGAGGGTCTGTGGACCTCCCCCTCCCCCTCCCATGCTCTGGGTGCACCGGGGGTGCACTCTGGAGGCCAGGGATGGGACCCTGGAGGGAGAAGAGGGTGGGCATTCCTAAGAAAAGACTTGAGATCAAGTATTAACCCTTGTGGTAAGGCAATACCCAGGGCACCAGAGAGAGGGAAAGTCGAATGTTTGAGGATGTGGTGGGGCAGTCTGGAGTCAGACCCAGACCCCCTCCCCCCGAAGTGTGTCTCCTTCACGTCACATTCTTCCTAACAGAGGGAGAGAGGCAGAGACATTTTCTGAGCAGGGAGGTGCGCGGACCATCTACTCCCCAGTATGACGGGATGACTGGTCCACATTCACATTGCTGCGCAGCCCACAGCAGGGAGGGCCAGACTCCCAACATCCTTTCCCATCATTTCCTCACGCTGCCCAAGAGACAGGCTGTGACGTTTTGCCCCGGATTCCTGGTGGCGTTCCATGGGCCAGTGGAGAGAGGCATGAGAAAGCATCTTTAGAAGGCACCGAGGGTCTGGGGTGGGGGCCCAGACTGAGCATGCGTATTGTAAGGAAAACAGGGGTGCTGTGTGATCTTGGGAGGCCATCCAGGAAGTCATCATATTGGCGGAGCATGGCCAGGCGGAGCTGTGGCTTCCTCCCTGTGGCCTGGCCGGGTAGGGGGCTCTGTGGCCAGGCACATTCTCAGGGTGGAGGCTGGGGCAGAGCCCTTCATACACTCAGTTTTTGTTTCTTCATGTAGACATGAGGCCGTACTTTGTAAATTGTTTAAGACTATACAGATGTAAGAAATTTGCTGGGGTTTTTTTTTTTTTTTCAAACACTGTTATTTTAGTTCCTTTTCAGAAGCAAGAATGAAAACCTGGAGGAAATGTGGAAAGAACATCAGTCACTTGGAGACATGTAGGCTTTTGCATGAAGCTATTTGATGGCTCTGAACAGCTCATGGAGGAAAATGTCCCAGGGATATTTGCTGTGGGCCTGGGAGGCTCATGCCAGACTGATAGGCAGAAAGCAGGCAGGGGTCACCCATCACCAGGCTGTGGGACTTTTCTGTAGGACCCAGTAGGCATGAGGCCATGGCTCCACATCCTCCCCATGGGCTTCTGTTGTCCCCAAATCCCTGAGTGTTTCTGGGCCCGTGGCCCAGGTCAGCCCCGTGAGTTTCTGCTGGATGGACCCCCACTCTCAGGGCACTGAGTGCAACAGGCGCAGGTCAGGCTTCTGCTCTCACCACCCGGTGGCCTTGCACTCACTCTGTCCAGTCACTTCCAGGGGGTCCTGTGTCCCCACATGCTCTGCTTTCCAGAGAGTCCAAACGGGAGGTTGAGGGCACCCAAGTGCCCGCAGAGGCGCCCCTGAGTACCCAGGCCAGCCGGAATGAGACACCGCCATCCCCGGGCCCCCTGGGGCAGAGGTGTGGGAGAAGCTGTGCTTTGGGGCAGACATGGCTGGGTCTTGTTTCCATGATGCTGCCCCCTGCCACGCGTCCCTGCTGAGTCAGGCCATCTCGCAGCTTCCGTGTCCCTGTAGGGGACAGCAGGTCCAGGGGCATCAGTCAGGACCAAGCCTAACCAACTGGGCATTGATTCCTTTCCAACAGGGTTGGGAAAAGATCTGCCCCATGGCTGGGGGTCTGGGGGACCTGGGTGAGGGGTCCCACTGCTCTAAGCCTCTGTTTCCACATCTGGAACGAGGGTGAGCCCAGGCACCTCGAGGGGTTGTTGCGAGGACCACAGAGGCTGGTCGCCAGGTTGAAATCAGAGAGAGGTAGCCCCGGAAACAGAAGGGACCCTCCAGGGTCTTTCTGGACTCACGCGATGCTTTAGGACAGAGAGTAGCCTGGAGTGGGAGGGGGCTGATGGGGCCCTCTGGGCACTCAGCAAAATTCACTGCGTGCTTTCCACTTCTAGAGGATCCTTCAAACCTTTGTCCTGTGTACGACATCAACATTCACTTTTTAATAAACTATTGATGAGTTTAATTAACACGGGGGAGGGGGAGTTAAGAAGGAGGAGGCCCTGTTTGACTCCACTTTGCTCTTGGTGTTTTGAGGATCAGTCATTTGTTTTGGGGAAACTTTTTATAAAACATGTGCCTTAAGGCATACTGAAGTCTAGAAAGACAAAACTAATACAGAGCTGGCCAAATCCCGTCCGCAGCCCCCACTGTCTTTCCTGTGCCTGCAGGAAGGTGGGAGGGCAGGGATGTCTCCATGGAAATCCATGGAAACAGGACCTTATTATGTTTTTTACTCTTTTTCCTTTGCTTATTCAGTTTTTAAGTGAAATCCAGTGTTTGCACAGGTTAAAAGAACTCAAACAAAATGCGAGTATGTAGTAAAATATGAGTCATTTTCTTACCCCAGCCCCTGTCCCTCTCAAGAGGCACCGCTGCTGATCGCTCCTGTGTATCTTTCTAGAAATATTCTCTGGATGCTGTGTTTGCTCACTGCCTTGAGTGGTGTCAGCTCAGTTCTGCCTTGAAAGATGATGAAATTCATGCACACCCTTCTCTCCAGCCCCCTCCCACTTCTCCTGTCTTGTTTATGTTACCCTCCCTTACACTGGACACATGTCTCTCTCATGGGTAACCTCAGTTTCCACAGTTACATGGTCTCAGTGCTGCCAAATGCAAACTAACGTTTGAGGCCAAAGAAACTGAACGAAGCGTCGGAGTCTGAAGCAGAGAAAGGTTTACTGCAGGGCTGAGCAAGAAGGACCGGGTGGCTTTTACCCAAGAAAACCCCAAACTCCCTGAAAGGTTTCACCATTGGGTGATGGTTTTTAGCATCTGAAAAACTTGGGAAATGTGCATGAGATTCTATGATCTGGTACTTCAGGGAGGAGCTGCAGCAGAGGATGCAGGGAGGGGTCTGACCCTGGAAGGCCCCACGGGGTCCTGCCTGGTTGTACCAGGACTACACTGAGGTGGATTCCAGCATCACACAGTACTAATCCTTTATCTGTAATTCTAGAAGAATTAATTCCCAAGGCCTTTCTTTCCCTTCCTCTCCCAGTCGTTGGAGCTCACTGTAGAAACCCCGCTTCCTTCCTGGATGGCTTACAACACCCAGCTGGAGAGTTTCTGCAAGCTTCAAAATCTCTCTGGCATGAAGAGAAAACTCTTGAGTCACGTTGTTTCCTTTAAAACTTGACAGAAATAGTTCTGCCGCGTAGCACTGAGCATCACGGTGGAGAAATTTGAACTCAAGCCTGCTTTCTGCCTGGCTGTTCATAGGATTCTTTGAGTTCAGAGACATCACGGGGCTGTTTCTGGAGGCTGAGCTGACTGGATCACTTGCTTTTACGCTGAGCGCGGTATTCCCTAGCAACTGACAGAGACGCGTAGCTCTGTGTGTGCAGTGCTTCTTCTGTGTCTTCTCTCTGTCGTCTCTTGGATAAACTTCCTGTTTTCGCATCCTTTGCCACTTCATTTTCTTGTCTCTTTGTTCAGTTGACTGTGTCTGTTCTATTTCTTCATGGCTTCTCATGTGGTCATTACCCTACCCCATTTATTTGCTTTTTCTCCATTTCTTTCCCAAGCTCTCTCTGTTGCTTTGTAATCTCTTCTTTGATTTTTAAAAATCTTACTCAGAGACTATGGTCAGTAGGATAATGGCCCCTCAAGGATATCAATATTGTAACAGAGCAGGACCCCGTGGGGCCTTCCCTGGACAGACCTCTCCCCCATATCCTCTGCTGTAGCTCCTCTCTGAAGTACCCAGATAATAGTATCACATGCAGATTTCCTGAGTTTTTCAGATGCTAAAAGCTGTCACCCAGTAGAAGAAATTAACTACTTGATGATCATGAGCACATGGCCCCCAGACCTTCCGGTATGTAAGGATGGATCACCATCAACCCATCAGAGAGCCGTGCACAGCTGATCACAGACCCTGGGACTCACCCCCCTCCCCAACCTGGCCTTTAAAAATGCTTTGCTGAAACCCTTTGGAGAGTTTGAGGGTTTTTTTTTTTTTTAGCATGAGCCACTCAATCTCCTTGCTTGGCCCTGCAATAAACCTTTCTCTGCTCCAAACTCTGACGTTTCAGTTTGTTTGGCCTCACGTGCGTCAGGCACAGGAACTTGCATTCGGTAACAATTTCCTGATCTCCAGAACCCGTGAGTATGTTCCCTGACATGGAAGAGGAGAATTGGAAGTGGAAAAAAATAAAATTGAGTATGGAGGTAAGGTTGCTACCCAGAAGGATCTTTAAAAGTAAAAGAAGGAAAACCAGGAGGGAGGGTATAGCTCAGTGGTAGAGCGTGTGCTTAGCATGCATGAGGTCCTGGGTTCAGTCTCCAGTAACTCCACTAAGAAATCAATAAATCTAATTACCTCCCCCGAAAACGATTTTTTCTTAATTAAAAAAATAGAAAAACATCACTTATTTGGAACAAAATTAAAAAAAAAAAAAAAAGAAAACCAGAGCAGTGTCAGAATGAGAAAGACTGGTCCTGATGTTGTTGGAGGTGAAAGACCATGAAATGCACGTGTGTGGCCTCCAGCCTGGATACGGCAAGGAAAAAGGTGGATGGAAAGCTAACCCCCAAACTTGTTCCTGCCCCAACCCCTAGAACCTTAGAATAGTTACTTTATATGGTAAAGGGGACTTGGCAGATGTGATTAAATTAAGAATCTTAAAATGGAGAGATTAGCTTGAATTATCCAAGTGGGTCTTCTGTGACTCCAAGGGAGGCCAGAGGGGCACAGTCAAACTGGATGTGACCATGGAAACGGCAGTCAGGTCATATGGCTCCCAGAAGGGGACCAGCAGCCCTGAGAAACTGTAAAAGACGGGGAGCAGAATCTTCCCTGGAGCCTCCAGAAGGAACACCATCCTGCACTAGCTTGATTTTAGCCCAAGGAGACCCATGTCAGATGTCTGACCTCCAGAACTATAGGGCAAATACATTTCTGTGGTTTTGTAACCGAACAGGACCCTGGGGGGCCTTCCAGGGTCAGACCCCTCTCCCTGTATCCTCTGCTGCAGCTCCTCTCTGAAGCACCCAGATAATAGTATCTCATGTGTATTTCCTGAGTTTTTCATATGCTTAAAGCCACCACCAAAGGGAAGAAATTAACTACTTGATCGAGGGCGCATTGCCCCAAGACCTTCTGGAGCCTGGGGGGTTGATGGTGTTGACCGCCATGTTCCCTCCACCCGAACTTGCCTTTGGTAAGAGTTTTAAGCCAACACGGTTGTGGTGATTTGTTTCAGCAGTAATAGGAAACTTCCTGAGGCTATGCGGAATATGTTACTAAAAAGGCTCTTCCTCTGTTTTCCTTATGAGGCTTTCCTGGTGGGTCTGCATTGGCTGACCCTCACACCCCCCCCCCATCATTTCTCTGCCTGATTTCCCAGCTGGTTACTACGCGATTTTAGTCAGTTCTTTTGTTGAAGGATGGGGGTCGGGGTGCAGGGCATTTCAAATTCATGGTCTGAAATACAATTTCTCCAGATGTATTCCGTTTGCCCAGCAAGGGCTGTGTTCCCCAGATTTCCATGTTTAAACTGAGTGTTGCTGCCACGTTTAACGGATGTTTCTGTCTCGTACTTCTTGCGCGCCTTTCTGTGTGAGGCCAAGCCCACAGGCCATGGCCTGCTCAGTGGCTGCACTTGCACGCCCACGTGATCCTTTATGACCAGCCACAACAGGGTCTGCGTCTCCCCCAGGGGGCCGAGGCGGGCGCTGGCTTGCTGTGTCCATTCCTGACTCGACTGGGCTGGTTTACCCAGGACTGTGTGCTTTCCACTAGTGTTACCGAAGGCAAGTTCATTTGCCTGCCACACCACGAGGCCAAACAAACTGAAACATTGAAGTTTGGAGCAGAGAAAGTTTTATTTCAGGGCTGAGCAAGGAGGATGGGGCTGCTCATGCCTAAGAAAGCCCCAAGCTCTCTGAAGGATTTCAGCAAACCATATTTAAAGGCCAGGTAAGGGAGAGGGAGTCGCAGGGTATGTGATCAGCTCATGCACAGTCCTCTGGTTGGTTGATGTGGAGGGAACAGGGCATCAACACCATCAACCCCCAGGCGCCAGAAGGTCTGAGGGCAATGTGCCCTCAATCATCAAGTAGTTAATTTCTTCCCTTTGGTGGTGGTTGTAAGCCTTTGAAAAACTCAGGAAATACACATGAGATACTGTTATCTGGGCACTTCAGAGAGGAGCTGCAGCAGAGAACAGGGAAAGGGGTCTGACCCTGGAAGGCCCCCCCAGGATCCTACTCGGTTACACTAGTGTCTGTTCTCTTTTCTTTTTTTTTTTTTTTAATTTCATTTTTTATTGAAGTGTAGTTGATTACAATGTTAGTTTCAGGCATACAGCAAAGCGATGCAGTTATACACACAAACATATACATGTATTTTCAGATTCTTTTCCATTATAGTTTATTACAAGAAATCAAATATAGTTCCCGGTGCTGTGCAGTTGGTCCTTGTTGATTATCCATTTTACATACGGTAGTTTGTATCTGCTAATCCCAGACTCCTAATTTATCCCTCTCCCCGACTTTCCTCTTTGGTAACCATAGTTTGTTTTCTGTGTCCATGAGTCTTTTCTGGTTTGTAAATAAAATTTGTATCTCTTTTTAGATTCCACATACAAGTGATGTCATACGATATTTACCTTTTTCTAGTGTCTTGTCTCCTTGATTTGTTGAAAATGGACTGTATTTCTAGTTCTCTCTCTCCCTTCTCCCTTCTGAGGGCTTTTAAAGAAAGTGTGGAGGAGTGAACTAGTCACTGGAAGCTGCTGTCTGGTGGACAGTTGTGTAGATGCTGAGGGGTTTTGCTTATAATCTTTGGGGAACCCCTTGTGGTTTGAGGAAGAGAATGGGTCACCGTTCCTCATGGGGGCTGCGCGTTGTTTAGCATTTTTTACTCTGGGGGTCTTTTTCCAAGAAGAGTTTTTGTTTTACTCCAGAACACTTTTTGATAAAAGTCCTTCTGTTAGATTCAACAAGCTATTGTATTAATGATTTGGCGTCCCCAAGGGCCCCCAGGCTTCACCTGCACAGCAGGTGGGGGACGGAGGCAGACAGGTTTCTCCCTGGACATCTGGCCCAAGCCTGCCCCACCTCCAAGGCCTGAGCCTGCACCTGCCACATCCCAGCAACTCGGGACTCAACTTCCTGTATCTCTGAAATCTGCGCGGCTCTTTGGACATTAATCCGTAAGGCCTTGAATGAGCACTTGCTGCTTGAATCACTAATGAATATTAAATTAATGGTGTAATCCCTAAGCAGTGAGAATAGCCGTTGATGATTGCCACGTGCTTTTCCGACATGATCAAGGTTAAATTTCACAGCCATCCTGGGAGGTGGGTGTCACTGCTCATCCCCACTCGACCAAGGAGCCGAGCACAGGATGCCTGTTGTCTCTCTTATGAAGCACAAGCTGCCTTCACAAACATCAGACCTACTGCTTTGCACCCAGGAGGTGTGCACTTAACTTTGTTGGATCAGGTTGGCACTTACGAACTTCTTGCCTTCTTTTATGAGCTCTTAGTGCATGCAAATCTGTTGTCCCCAAAAATGTTTTGAAACAGCTTGCTTGAAGTAATCTAAGATACGTGTGTTTTAAATGTTCAGTTTTAGATGGACTATGTTAGCAACCGTCCATTTTGCACCCTCTGTCTTCCAAAGGCAGCTTGAAAGTGGGAAGTCCTAAATCTTGAGGAATGAGAGTCCATGCAGACTTCACCCCAGCCAGGCCCACTCCGGGCTGCCCTGCGCACGCCCGGCCGCCGCGTTTCATTGCCCCTGTGATGCCTGCCAAAAAGGGGTGTCGAAGGAAGAGGGCGCCTGCACTCTCTGTCTTCAGTTGCTGGGAGAGTAACCCACCACGCACTAAAAAGATAGTAAACTGAAGTCTCTAAGTACTTTTCTTCTTCTCTGCCTGCCTTCCGGTTTGTAGGGTACACGGGATGTCATCTTGGGGATGAGTAACTGGCAGACGGTGGCTTCAGAGAGGCCAGTGGGGCCAAGCCCTGCATCCCTGCTGATGAGAGGCCAGCAGTGCCTGAGAATCAGATGAAATGCCTGTTGTGCTGTTGCCAGTGTGGAGGAAGGACAGGCTGTCCCTGGCGTCTGAGAAGGACCAGGTCCTGGGGTCACCTGTACAACCAGAATGTGTGAGCCCTGCAGAAAGTAGCCTTCCTGAAGCTTTTTTGGACACTGGGAAGATGAGAACCATCCACCTGTCAGCTCCTCTTGGCCTCCCCAAGCCTGACTCATGTCTGGGATCAGCTCTGTGACATTAGCTCTTCAAAGATCGCCGGCTTCCACTTCCCTCTCTTCTTTCCTCTTCCAGTTTGTCATGTCTTGGTCTCTTTTGTTCCATCATCCAGATTTTTCAGCGATTGTCTCGCATTATGCCTGCATCCAGCCCCCTCTGTGCACTCAGGGTACTTTCCTCAGTGCTGACTTCCACTTTCCTAATCTGTCCTCTACCCAGCCCACATCACATCCACTGTAAAGACCAGCCATTGCTTTTTGATTTCTGTGATTGGTACTCATTTCCATAAATTCTCTTAATTTGGTCTTTTGAAAAGGTATCTGGTTGTTTACTTAGGGTTTTCATCATTTTAAAAAAATGCTTGGAATCCATCATTGAAAATAGTATGTTATGGTCTGTGAGTAATAATTTGTTACCTGAACTTCTTGGTGGTGTGAGTTGGGGGTTTTTGTCTGGTCTCATTGTTTGCTGGATCTGCTGGCCTGTTCCTGAGTTGCTTCGTCTTGTGTTTTCTCACTGGATTGCAGCCTCATCTTCACTTGGCTTCAGGGTACGCACATCTGAGCAATGAGATTGTGTTTGCTTCTGTCAGATCCCCAGGGGGACTATGAGTGCAGGGTCACCTTGCATGTAACTCCTGGTGGTTTTGGAGATGGTGACTGTGCCAGCCGAAGGCCCTCTGAGCCTTTGTCCTTTATGCCATGCAGCTTGCAGCGAGGACTGTGGAAGTGCTTTGTGTATGATGGGGATGCAGTCAGGACAGGGATAGCCACACCACACAGGTCCCGGCTCCCCCTGAGGTCGGAAATAGCTTGGAGCATGGAGCCACTAAAGGACAGGGCGGTGACCAGTACACCTGTGTGACAAGGCCTCAGGATGCCTGGAGAATGGTTTTCTGACAGCATTCAGTCTTGGCTAGAACAGCATTGACCCCACTAGAGGGCTCTCGGCCATGCAGAGGCACAGGCCTGGCAGCCCCTTCCCAGCTGGGTGTGCAGCATTTTCTGGAAGCTTGCTTGTTTGCTTCTGTTTATCATATCAACAAAACGCAAAGCAGTGGGTGTCGGGGAGCCCAGGACATCTCAGGTGTGAGTGCTGAGTCAGTGCAGAGGAGGAAGGCAGTCTGTACCCTGATAGCCGGAATGTTCTGGGGCCTGTTGTGCGGATGGTATCTGTGGTTTCAACTATAGAAAACTTTTTAAAAAGCACAACACATTTTAGAGTGTTGTCTACGACTGGGAACCATTACTTGAAGCTCAGGGTTAGATGCTGCCCCCAGGCAGACTGTTCCTTCCCCACCCCTGGTCCAGGTACGCTGCAGTACCCAGCTGTGTGGCCACATCTCAGCTGCTGGCTTCCCCACCCTCCCCGAAATGCTGAACAGAGCCGTCCCTTTAAGCACCAACCCCTGCCTGCCCCATGACACCTTTCATGGTTTCCCCGCTCGGGGCACCTGTAAGCCGTGCCCTACGTCACTGAGTCTGTGCTCTCCCCGGAGCTCTGCAGTTAGAGTCCTGGCCCCTGAGGGCAGGTTGCAGGTCTTCACGTGCTGGTGAATCTCACCCACAAGACGCCTGCTTGTGGTGGCTGTGCTTCTCACAGTCATGACATTGGAGGAGCTCCTTAGATTTCCCAAAGAAGGTGCTTACCTGTGTTGTAAGCCCTTGCACCATTCGTGCCCCCATAAAGCCTTGCAGAACCACCCCCACCACACACACGCATAGTAGATTTGGGAGTCTGAGGAATTTGGTTGCTTCCCTCGAGTGTAGTTCTCATCGCCGAGTCACTGTGACCTGGGGTCCTGACCTGGGGTCTTCACAGATGACCCTCTCCTCCTGGTGTGAAGTGTGGGGACGTGGCTAGTTGGTGGAGGGTGGCGCCGTAGTCCCGTCCTCTTTGTTCGTTTCCGTCATCCACTCAGCGGTGGGCAAGTCCAGGCATGTCTTCCGCATGTTGGGAATGAGGGGGCACTGTCTTAGGAGCACACAGCACCGATCGCCTGTACAGCTGACCCTCTGTATCGTGGGTTCTGCATCCCTGCAGTCAACCAACCACAATCTAAAATATTCTTTTAAATATTGCCGAAAGTAAAACTTGAACTTACGGTAGGTACTCCAGCAACTATTTGCATAACATGTACATTGGTATTTACCACTATTTACAAAGCATTTACATTGTATTAGGTATTATAAGTAATCTAAGGATGGTTTAAAGAAGACAGGAGGAAGTGCAGTAGATTGTATGCAAATACTACACCATTTTACATAAGGGACTAGGGAGCATCCATGGGTTTTGGTATCCTCAGGAGTCCTAGAAGCAATCCCCCACAGATACTGAGGGGTGACTGTATTTACTCTTGGAAGATTTGAAAGGGTCATGCATCAGTGTAAAATGTCCCCAGGTGTCCCCGTTACATCTTGAACTTTCTCTGAGTCTGATCACCTCTGCAGACCCAACACATGTGCAGCCCAGTCCACCCAGAAGGGATGTCAGACCTGCTAGGCCTCCTGCTTCCTCATCGTAGCCTGAGGGGAGGGCGGGGGCAGGCTCTGCGGTGTCCCCTCCCAGCTAGGAACAGTGGGGCGACCTCAGCATTTTATTGACGCTGTCTCTGCATTTAATTTTTTGCAAAGTTGTGCTGCCCGTGGCTTTGTGTCATCTCATTCATTCAGCAGACGTTTTGTCTCGATATTCTCTTTCTCATGAAAGTAGCAAATACCCTTTGGAAGAATACCCATTGGAGAAGTCACCGTGTGCAAAGAACGGTTCTTCAGGTTTGCTTTCCTCTCTGCCTGATGGCATTATTTCTTGAACCTTTTCCATGTACATTACTAGACATCATTAAACTGAGGTTTCTGTGGCCACATGGCGCTGCGTTGGCTGAACGTGCTGTAGTCAGGGAACCGATCATCGATCGAGGGCTCCCTGTGGGCTGGGCGCCGGCTCTGCGGTGGACAGGCTCCAGGTGGAGCGATGTGTTGTGGCAGGTCACCGCACACAAGAGAGCCCGTTCTTGGTCCTGACAGAGTTCTCCTTTTAGTCCCGTTTTTCTGGGGTTCGAGGGCCTCTTGCTGATTTTACTCAGATCTCTGTCATCCACGATCATTCCAGCTTTCTGAACTTAGTCGCTAGCAGTAAACCCAAGGAACTGGTGATTCCACATCCTTCCCCCACGAGCCTCCACCAAAATAAAAGACCTTTTGGGCCACAGACAGAACAGCGGCCACCCGGTGGGGCCAACTCAGCCCACCCAGAGAGGTGGAGTGGCTCAGATTCCTAAGATGAGGATTCCTGGGGATTTGAATTGTGAAATATGGAAGAAGTCAGACACCTGGGGCTGAGAGGAGAGGCTGAGAAGATGGGAGCTAGAGAGAGTCTGGAGGGACTGCGACCAATCCCTGGAGGGCTGCAGGGAAGAATGGACCAGAGCAGCAGCACTGCAGGGGCAAGAGGCAGGAGAGTCAGTCCCGCAGAGGCAGAGCCGGGGCTGGGAATGAGGAGCAGGAGGGAGCACTCTCCCCTCCCTCCCCCAGCTCCTCCCTCTCTCCTCCTCCCTCCGCTCAGGAGCCTCTTCTGTTCCACCCCACCCTCGAGTGGAGAGGTCCAGGGCAGGTGGGGCAGGTTATGTGCAGACCTCAGGGCAGCAGATGTATGCTTGCTGTCCAGGGTGGTGGAGAAGGATGACCTATCCAAAAGCCCTGCTTTGTGAAATTATTATTGTTTGAAAGCAGGCAGGAAGATGGAAATGGGAGGGATATTGTGGGCTGTCTCAGGAGCCCAGCACTGAGCCCTCCTGCAGGCCGTGAAGGGAGAGAGTGTGTGCAGGAGACTGGACGCCTGGCTTGCAGTGGGAAAGCGGGGTCTCTGGGCTTCACATGTGCTGCTCTGTAAGTGGTGGCCCCGTCCAGTGAGGCAACAGTGAGACCACGGATGGCACCCTAGTCGGTGAGCAAGGGCCCCTAGTGCACCTGCAGGACATGTGGGGGATGAGCAGGTGGTCCCTGCCCCTGGCCTCCTTCCACGGGGCTCGCCTGTCTACCTGTTACTAGCTCTATCCTTCGTGCAAGGCTGGGAGGGTTTAATTTGGAATTTAATATTTCTTACTTAGCAAAGCAAACTCTGTATGAATCTTTAACCCTTGGGGGGGACCCTCTGTGGTCCCATAAGTTCTGGGAGTCCCCAGGCTGTGTGTCAGGACCCCAGGAAACAGGCAGATGCGGCTGTATCAGGTTGGAGAGGCCCCAGAAAGTCACTGGGAAGGGGGGCTGTGGAACTGTTTGTGGCTCCTGGTTTCCTTTTCTGTTGCATTTTGTGCTGTGGGATGGGGGCCTGGACCACCAAAGGTCAGAGGGTTCAGACAGAGGGGTCTCTACCTCAGGGGTCCAGACAGGGAGAGGCCTCGCAGGAGGCAGGGGTGGGCCCTTCTCCCTGTCCACGCGGCCCCGGCTCAGGGCCTGAGGGTAAAGGAGAACTCGGGTCCTTGTGAAAGATGTTTCCAGGGGACGAGCTGGTGACGGAGGGTCAGCACCGAGGGGATTAACTGGCTCTGATTTGGAAGCTCCGGGGTGTGTCCCGCTCACCGCTGGGCTGGGCTGTCATCAGGCCATGTGTCAGCTGGAGCTCTGTGACCCCAGGACCTCCCAGCCCGTAGAGCAGCCTTGGTGTGAGCTCGGACCACCCAGCCCCTCTGCCCTGGGGTGGAGGATGCTCCCGGGCCTCCCACTGCATGGGACGGGCTGGCCCTGCCCATCCTTAAACTGTTTTGTTTGAGTCACAGGACAGAAATAAATAAACAGGCCAAAAAGGATGACTGTGACACAGCCAGGGTTTGTGCGCTGTCGCGAAGCCCAGCAAGGGCCCATCTGCGACGCTGGGCAGATGTTTGCAGAAAACGCGGTCTTTGCCTGCCCGAAGCCTGTCAAGTGGACACGGTACCGACTTTCGTTTTCAGTTGTAAATTTTTTTTCACATTCTTTTTTTTTCTCTTTATTTCTTTTTGAAGTATAGTTGATTTACAATGTGTTAGTTTCTGGTGTACAGCAAAGTGATTTAGTTATACGTGTGTGTGTGTGTAAATATATATATATATATATATTCCTTTTCACATTCTTTTTCATTATAGGCTATTACAAGGTATTGAATATAGTTCCCTGTGCTGTACAGTAGGACCTTGCTGTTTATCTATTTTATATATACTAGTCAGTATTTGCAAACCCCAAACTCCCAATTTATTCCTGCACCCCTGTTCTGGTTTGGTAACCATAAGTTTGTTTTCTATGCCTGTGAGTCTGTTTCTTTTTTGTAAATAAGTTCATTTGTATCATAATTCAGATTCCACACATAAGTGATATCATATGGTATTTCTCTTTCTCTAACCTTGAAGTTGTACATTTTTAAAGGAAGAGCTGGACACCTAGCACAGGCAGAAAGAAATCCCCATCAGAACATGTTTTGAAGAGAGCAGATTGATGAAGGCCCCATTGTAGTTTTTATTTTCAAGGAAAATGTTTTGAAAATTCCCACGGAGGCTGGAAACTTCCAAGAGAAATCGCCCCAGGAGATGGTGAGATTTGATTCCATGGCCCTTGGGCATTTTTCTAGGATATTATCCCCCTCAGCCGTCTGGTGGGTGGTCCTGGGGGACAGGGGGCAGGGCGGCCAGGCATGGATGGCCTCTCTTTCCTTATTTCCCTGGTTGCACGAGGCCTGAGGTCTGCACAGCCATGGTGTGAGGTTGGACATGTACCCAGGGCTCCAGGTTAGACATCCTTAGCGCCCTCCTTCAGGTACCAGAAGCATTAATTGCAATGCATGTCACGTTAGCGTTTGGGATCTTTGGGTGCAGGTAGCAAAGGTAAACCCCTCTTTGGGAACGCAGTGAGTTTGGGGTTCTCTTCTGTTCCACTGTTGCTTAAGTCATGAGAGACCTGTTTTAAGTAGGGAAGCAACGATGTCATCTACAGGCACGCTCCCGGCACTAAGTAGGTCAGGGTTTTGTCACAGTTTTGACGAGATCACAGGTGAGTCATTGCAAATTTGGAGAGTCATGAATCTTGTCAGAATCTGAAGTGCATTTGCAAACAGCCTGCCTGAGTTCCTGGCCTGTGGAGTGTCCTCTCATTCCCCGCTACCTCCACCCAGTGAGGCACAGTCTCGGCTGAAACCAGCCTCAGAGGGCAGGGTGCCTGGTGCACCCCCCGGGACTTGCCCTCACTGCTGGTGGAGAACAGTCCATCCTCTTCCCTGCTGGGCTGGCAGGAAAAACCAAGTCCTGGGAGCGGACGAGAGCATCACCCCCGCTCCCTGACTTACAGGTTTTCCTACAAGCACAGCCTCACTCAGGCAGGTGCACAGCACGAGCACACAGTTTGACCAATGTTCACAAACTGAGCGCACACCTGTAACCACGCCCAGATCCAGACACAGATCACACCGCCACCTGGGAACTGCTGTCCTCAGGCCACAGACTCACAGGATGGCTGCCCTGGAATGTGGCTTCTGCTGGACCCTCGGTTGCATTTCTCTGGGGGCCTACCTGGGAGGGAAGGTGCTGGGTCCCAGGGATGCTGAGCTTCTGTTGAGGAGACACTCTGGCTTTCTGAGAAGGCACTCTCCCCAGCAGGCAGAAGCCAGGATGTGGTTTTCCAGGTAGAGCGAGTCACGTGACGATGGCAGTAGAGTTCATTTGGGTTGATATGGGTTCAGGTGAGGATCTAAAGGCACTTCAGGAATCAGTTATTCTTCCTCATCTGGGAGGAGAGGGTTGGTCTTTGTAGAGGTGACTTCTGCATTGAAAGGAGAAATTTGCATTCCAGCGTCTGCTTGTGCGGGTTTTTCTCCCTACGCTCAGATTACGTCGTCCACCTGCCCTGACAAGCCCACTCCGTGCGGGGGATGGAGCACGACTGAAGCCCGGCTTTGGTCAGCTTTGCCTCTCACAGCCCCTGAGGTGAGGCGAGCAGGGAGCGTTACCTCTTGCCACAGATGATGCAACTGAAGGTCAAGTACTTGGTCCCAGGTCTCAACATAAGAAAAGGGGGCCTGGCCTCTAACTTCTGGCTACAAACCCCATGATACTCTGCCTCACGCCAGCCCCTTCCTCTGGTAGCAGAGAATTTAAATGTGTGCTTTATTTTACAGCAATTATTAGTCGATTTAGTAAGCATCTGGCTCCTTTGGGCTGGGCCAGGTTGTGCCTACGACCTTGATCCTGCACACGTGATGGTAAACCTCGTGGTGGTGGCGGCAGGACAGACTCGTCTATCAGGTGGTCCCATCAGTGTGAAGCCGTCGCAAGCCTGTCATTTTGGGTGTCCCTTGATGTGCTAGTTCGTACAGATGCTAAAAAGTTATTTTAGGAAATTCAGGTAATGGGCTGTAGTCAGTCAAGTAATGTGGAAGCTAAATCTTCGAGGACATTTTGGCAGTGGTACAGATTCTTTTAAAATTGAAGTATAGTTGATTTACGGTGTTGTGTTAGTTTCTGGTGTACAGCATAGCGATTCAATCATATAAATATATATATATATATATATATATATATATATATATATATATATATATATTTTCTTCTTATTCTTTTTCATTATAGGTTATTACCAGCTATTGAATATAGTTCCCTGTGCTATACAGTCGGACCTTGTTGTTTATCTATTTTATATATATGGTAGTTTGTATCTGTTAATCCTCAGTTCCCAATTTATCCCTTCCCCCCTTTCCCCATTGATAACCATGTTTATTTTCTATGTCTGTGAGTCTGCTTCTGTTTTATAAATAAGTTCATATGTGTCATATTTTTAGATTCCACATATAAGCAATATCATGTGATATTTGTCTGTCTCTGTCTGACTTACTTCACTTAGTATGATAATCTCTGGGTCCATCCATGTTGTTACAAATGGCATTATTTCATCATTTTTTGTGGCTGAGTAGTATTGCATTGTATAAATGTACCACAGCTTCTTTACCCAGTCATCTGTTGATGGACATTTAGGTTGTTTCCATATCTTGGCTATTGTAAATAGTGCTACTGTGAATATTGGGGTGGATGTATCTTTTCGAATTAGAGTTTATCCTCTGGGTATATGCCCAGGAGTGGGATTGCTGGATCATATGGTAACTCTATTTTTAGTGTTTTAAGAAACCTCCATCTCCATACTGTTTTCCTTAGTGGCTGCATGGCAGCGGTGTAGATTTTAGTATCTCCTTTTCATGTATAATATTCTCTTAAACCTAAGAGTTAACCTTGAAAGTGTATTTTCCAAAGCTACTGATGTCTATTAAAGGAAGGAATAAATAGACTGAGGAATAGTCTAGTTAACCTCTCAGTATGTCTACCAATCAAGAAGCTTGATCACCTCCAAAATATTAACTACCTTTGATAGTTCTGCTGGAAAACAGACTTCTGTTGTTTACAGGGTGAGCTTTGAGCTATAATTGCTTAATATTCTGTAAAATTATTTCAGAAACTGCTACGTGTATCTTGAAATCTTTAACGGGGAAATACCGGTTAAACTTAGTTAGGTTTATTATCAAAAGAGATTTTCTTTCCTGAAAACAGTTGAGTTCAGATCTGACCAGGTTAAAGAGCTAAAAACATAAAACAACAACAATAAAATAACCCCCAAACTTGTTTTTTTTAACTCAGTAAAACAACTTCCTGTGTCATTTATCATTTTGTATCTGTGTAACTGATACAAATCATATCACTCCCAGGTAAGCAAATTAAGACTCTGTTTAAGGATCCCAGCCTTGATGTGAGAGTTGATTTCCTGTGTCAGCCCCAAGCTGTTTGTCTCTTTTTTTCAAAAAATGTGGATGCTTTATTTAGTACCTAAGAATCCTACAGGAGACACACTAGTTCCTCACCCTGGTGGCAAGAAACCAGGTGTCAGTGACCAGGGCTCCAGAGACATTGGGCTTGGTTTCTTCCTTGGCCTTTACGTCCAACCACGTGCACTGAATTTCAAATTTCTCTGCTGTCACAGTTTTAAAACACCATCCTGTTGACTGGTGATGGTAAGTTCCCCTGGCACGTGGCGTCTGTGAAGGGGTGTCAGCCCCGTGTGTATGCCTGCAACCCACCTCCCCAGGCCTCCTGTCACCCTCCTTGGTTCTGTGCCGAGCAGATGCCAGTGCAGCTTCAGGAAGGGCTGTGTCTCTAGGAGGGTGTTTGGCTCCACTGTCTTAAAGCCTCAGATCAGGGTGTATCCCCTTCAGAGTTCAAATTAAAATCCCTTTGAGCCCTCATCCTGTTGGTCACCCTGTTTCATCTGGTCCAAGGACCCTCAGTGTACTGACAGTCCTTCCTCCCTTGAGCTGTTTTTTCACTTTCAGCAGAATCAGTTGCCTGTACTTATATGGGTCTATTTCTGTTTGTTTTGTTCTGATTTCTGTCCCACTTATCTCGGTGTCTGTCCTTCTGCTAATGATTCACTGCAGCATCGTAGTAAGCCTTAGTCTCAAGTACAGCGATGCCTCTCATTGCATTCTTCTTTTTCAAAATTGTTTTAGCTATTCCAGTCCCTTTGCCTTTCCATAAACATTTTAGAATAAGCCTGTCTATATCTATTAAAAACAGGTTGCAGGGATTTCAGTGGGAATTTGGACATAATTGACATCTTTACCACATTGAGTCTTCTAACCCATGAACACGGTCTGTCTGTCCATTTATTTAGATCTTCTTTGATTTGTTTCATCATCACTTCACAGCCTTCAGTGTATGCCTCGTACATGTTTTCTTCAATGTAGACCTAAGCGTTTTATTTTATCTGGTTGTAAATCATCTTGTGTTTTTCAGTTTCCCCAAGTGCCTCGCTAGGATATAGGAATGCTGTTGATTTTTGTATATTGAGCTCATGTCCTGTGACCTTGCTGAATTTATTTAGTTCTAGGAGGTTTTCTGTAGATTCCTTAGGATGTTCCATGTAGACCACTTCATTATCTGCAAATAGCTTTATTTCTTCTTTTTCAACCTATATGCCTTTTATTTTACTTTCATGCCTTATTGCTTGTGCTGGAACCATGACTGTGTTGAATAGCAATGGTCAGAGGAGACATCCTTTCTTGTTCCTGATCTTAAGGAGAAAGCATTTAGTTTTGGCCATTAATTATAACAGAAGCTGGGGGTTTTTCTTAGATGCCTCTTCCTCAGTCTGAGACAGTCCCTTTGTATTCCTAGTTTGCTGAATATTTTATTGTGATTGTACATTGGATTTTGTCAAATGTTTTTTCAGAGGCAATTGATGTGACCCTGTGGTTTTACATTTAGCCTGTTAAAGTGGGGAGGGGGGTATGTTGCTTGGTTTTTGAATATTGAACTAGGCTTGCATCCCTGGAATAAAGTTCGCTTGTCATGGTGTGTGATGTTTTTAGACATTGCTAGATTTTGTTTGCTAATATCTTGTGGAGGTTTGTTCTATCTCTGTTCATGAGGGATGTTGGTACTTTTTTGTATAGACTTTGGCTGATTTGGGTCTCGTGGTAGTACTGGCCTCAGAAAATCAGTTGAGATAATATTATTCTTAGTAAGCCTTTTTATGAAAGGAATCGTGAGTTAAATGTTGCACTGCAGTTTTTTAGATATGCTCAATCTAAAATGGTATACGTTCATGAGAAGTACAAAAAAGAAAAACAAAGTACTTCAGAAGACCTGAAAAGTGGTTAAGTTATACAAGTAACCTCTTCTAGGTTCTGAAATATCCTGTTCCAGAGAGAATTGGGAAAGACAACATCTGTACTGTAATTCTGCACTAGGGAAAGTATTTAAACATTTCAGCGCCAGATACCTCCTTTGGAGTTTGCCTGAAATATGTGTCTTGAATAAGAGGAAAATTATAAAACAATGCTGAGTTTCGGGGAAAAAAAGGAGGATTTTGGTTTTGGTTTTGCAGTACAGTAATGCCATCATGAGGAGAATGTCTACTTGGCCACCTGAACTCATATATGTAATATTTAAATCTAGGTCCAAAAATAATAGGTCAGTTTGGAAAACAAAGAGGAAAATATAATTTAAAAAAATAATGAAACAGTAACCACATTTCTTGTCAATCACAACCAGCCCTGGGGGCACTGGACTAACCATTTACAGTGAAAACCGGGTGACTTTTTCCCTTGTTCTGTGTTGCTTTTATTACCATTGTAGCTGGTGGCCAGCGGGAAGGGTTTTAGGAAGGTCAGACAAGTTTGTGCTTCCTCTGCAGTTGCCAGATGTAGCAAATAGAAATGCAGGCTGCCTGTTAAATTTGAATTTCAGATAAATAATGGATGTTTTTGTAGAAGTTTGTCCCAGCTAGTGCATGGGACGTACTTATGGAAAACATTCATTGCTTATCTGAAATGCCTAACCAGACACCCTGTTTTTCATCTGGCAGCCCAAGTTTTTTCCACATTTTTTCTGTACTTTGAACCTCACTTATTTTCAGTCAAGGCAGGAGCGCAAGAAGTTATGGACAATGTCATGATTCTGTAGTGGTGGTTTTATTTAGTGTCAGACAGGTGTCTTTTCCTGACAGGTGAACCTGATGGCGGACCTCGTGTGAGATTTAGTGTTTTTTTCTGTTCTGGGTGCTCATGTCAGGGTGGTCAG
Source organism: Camelus ferus (assembly GCF_009834535.1). Taxonomy (NCBI): domain Eukaryota; kingdom Metazoa; phylum Chordata; class Mammalia; order Artiodactyla; family Camelidae; genus Camelus; species Camelus ferus. The sequence goes on along the minus strand of NC_045722.1, from coordinate 23,913,177 downwards.
CCCTGGGCAAGGGTCCAGCCCTCTGAGTACCAGTTTGTGCCCTGCGCCCCCGAGGCCCCCGCACCCTCTCCCCGATCTGCATGATCTCACTTTGTTCTCTTGGCAGCATCTAATGTTTCAAAAAGATTCTTACTCATCCACATGTTCCCAGTTCAGTCCTGTTTGCAGTTACACTCAGGATGCTGCCTAAATCAGTGTCTGTGCATTGCAGATTCACACTGTGTTTTACATGCTCCTGGGTCAGACAAGCAGAAATAGAGCTGAGCTGTTGCGTGCTTTGCTTGAATGGGCCACCGTGGTAAGCTTTGTCCTGACATACCTGTAGTCCCTTTGTGGTAAATGGTTGGTCTGCAAAGCTCTAAAGAACTTCTGTCGACACCCTGAGGTTTCAGATACCAACAGGAGGAGGCCTCCTAGGGAGAGAGCTCTTAGCAGCCGTCCTGCTGTCTCTCTTTACAGCAGCACTGGTCCCTGGAGTCCCCTGTCCGGCCTTCTCCTGCTTTCACTCTGTTCTAGGCAGCTGGCAGAACCATGCTGCAAACTTGAACCTCTTTGCTGTGGACAGAGTTCTTGTATCTGTTAGAATTCGTTTCAACCCGGAGGAAGGAAATGCCCTGACTCTTGTTTGTATTTTTGGCTGGTTTTAGGACATGTGAAGTTGTTAGAACCTCAACTGTGCTAGAGACAAAGCTAAAGAGAATTACTCTTGTAAGGGCCAAATAATGTCAAATCAGGAAAAAAAAAAAAAAAGCATTATAGGCATTATAGCCCCCATTCCCTGCCATGGTCTTCCTGTTTCATTTATAAGATATCAAAGAACATGGGATCTGGAGGGGAATGAGTTGGGGTGTTACCGAGTCCAAGCTCACATTGCTCACCGCACAACAGGCCAATAAATTGGGAGATGAGGTGTTGGGGCCAGGAATAGCAACTTTATTCAGAAAGCCGGTAGACCAAGAAGGTGGGGGACTAATGTCCTGGAGAACCATCTTCTCCAAGTCAGAATTTAGGCTCCTTTATACTAAAAAGGGGAGGGGGTGTATTGGTTGTTGCAAACTTTTTGGTGTCAGAATCCTTTGTTTTTGCAGCTGTCCACATGGGTCAGGTCATGGTGTCCCTGTAAACCTCCAACAAGACAAATGTCGTTCTCTCTTCTGCAAGTTTTTATCTTTATGTGAATGGGAAGGTGTTATGCCCTTAAAGGTCACAGCCTTGAGAATGGGCTTTCCTGTATATTTCAGGCTCTAGGCAACATTGTTTTACAAAAGGTCCAGAACCAGCAAGACTAACCCCAGGAAGCAGAGCACAGAGTTAGAGCTAAAGGAACAGCTCTAATGTGGAGTCAGATTTGTTCTCCCCTATTACAGGGGTAGCCCCAATAGCAAGGCAACATAGGGTCATTTTCTTCGTGCCTTGTGAAAACTGAGCTTGCTGCTCAAGTTTGTAATTGATTCTCAGATTTCTGCAGTTTCCAACTAAATTCACTTAGAATACAGGTTAAAATATTCTCTGTGATGGGCTATTTTATTCACTCAAAATACAGCAGTGAGAAATTCAATCATTGCTAATATCTCTGGAATTCTCAGGATATTTAAATCTGGCCAAGTTCTAAAAATGTCAAGAAATTGTAAGTATAACAATTTTGTATTGACTTAAATATGTTTTATAGGTAATTTGCATAAACATGTATTTCCTAAGAATTGATCTTTCAATGCTCAGAACGTATATTTTCCTACAATTCTGGAGTTATAATAGGAAGGAAGAAATTTGCCGCAATTCTCTTCCCATTTAGGGGAATGTTTCTGCAGCCGTTAAACCTGAATAAAGATTCTTCCAAATGGAAATTGCTTCTTCTGTAAATACTTTCTGTTTATCAACTTCAACACTTAAACCTAAAGAAACCACTCTGGTTTCTAATAACTAGGAGTTATACACACACCTGCATTAAATACATGTTGGCCAAACTTCGTGTGCACATGTGCAGGGGCCTCCTAGGGTCAGGCGTTCTGTTGGCATGGCCCCCTTGGTTCCCCAGGTCTTCTACTCTGCCTCAGACCCCAACTGTGAGGCAGGGAAATCATGCTGTAAATAAGCCCTCTTTGTCTTCCCATGGGAAATAAGCTCAGAACTGCTTCCTTTCTAGGCAGCATTAGGATATAATCTCACCTCTAGTAGGGTGGCTACCAACCCCCACCCAAAAAAGAACACCCCAGAAAGTAACGCCTGTTGAGGCCAAGGTAGGGACAAATTGTAACCCTTGTGCACTGCTGGTGGGAGTATAAAATGGTACAGCTGCTGTGGAGGAATGGTGGTTCCTCAAAAAAATTAAAGTAGATTTACTGTATGATCCAGTAATCCTCCTTCCAGGTATGTACCCAAAGGAAGTAAAGGCAAGGACTCTAAAAGATATTTGTCCACCCATAATCATAGCAGCAGCTTTCACGGTAGCCAAAAGGTGGACACATCCCAAGTGCCATTGACAGACGAACAGATTTTTAAACTATGGTATTTGCATCAAACGGAGTATCAACCTTAAAAAGGAAGGAAATTTGGACACGTGTTACAGCACAGACGAACTCAGTGAAGTAAGGCAGTCACAACGGGACAAATGCTGTCTGATCGCACTTATAGGAGGTCCCTAGAGGGGTCACATTCATAGGGACAGAAAGTAGGATGGTGGCGGCCAGGGGCTGGGGAGGGGAGGGGGGGCAGTCAGTGTTTTTTAGTAGGTATCGAGTTTCAGTTTGGGAAGATGAAAAAGTCCTGGAGATGAAAGGTGATGGTGGTCACACAACAGTATTAACATACTTAATACCACAAGACTGTACACTTAGAAGTGGTTAAAATGGGAAAGTGTTATATGTGTTCTACCAAAAATTTTAAAAAGTATTATGGATGTGTGCCCGTCTGGCGATCAAGGAACCGCTTACTCCTTCCTGTGGGTCACTTACGACGCCCTCGGGCACTTCAGGCTCTGTCTCAGGTTACTGTGCCCTGAGCCCCCAGACGTTTGTGGGGCTCCCCACCACTCAACAGTGGTGTGGCTGAGGGGCCCCCGGCGCAGGGGGCAGGACGCCTGGAGTACCTCCGGTTCACGCTGGAGGGAGGGGGCAGTCTAGAGTCTGAGCCTATTGGCGCAACTTTTTCTTTTCCTTTTTTTTTGGAAGTGAAATGCACAGATTGTGAGTGTGCTTTTAGATGAGTCTTGACAAAGGCATGCGTCGGTGTAATTCACACCCTTATCAAGATACGGAAGATGAACATTAACATCACATTAACATCAGAAAGTGCTCTCCTGCCCTGAGAGCCCCCTGGCCCCAGGCAGCTGCTTGTCTGGTTTCTCCTTCATTGATTGATCTTGCCTGCTCTGGAAGGTTCTGTGAAAGGAATCAGCGGTAGGTGCTCACCTCCACTGGGTGTCCTGTTTGTGCGGCCCGTCCATGTGGCTGCTTTGTCGTGGCGTCTTCCTTCCCCTGCTGCCCCTGCCCTGTGGCCTCACTCTGCCAGGGGTAGTTTGGCTGCTTTCTGGTTGCTGAGCTGCTGGGCTGTTCCCAGTTCGGGGCTCTTATGAGTAAGGCTGCTGTGAAGGTTTTACACAAGGCGTTTTGTGGACAGATGCTTTGTTTCTCTTAGGTTAATACCTAGGAATGGAACTCTTGGCAGGGTCATCGGGCAGCTCGTCAAAGCCCACCAGACCGTTTTGTACCTGCAGCCACAAGGCACCAGGGTCCTGGGGGCTGCGCATCCTTGCCAGCATTTGGGACTGTCAGCTTTATTTCCTTTAAGGTGTCCCGGGGGGGGGGGGGGGGGGTTATCATCGGAGTGTTAATTTGCATTTCCCTGGTGACTAATGATACCCATGTTCCAACTCTTTTCGTTCACTTTTTACTAGGTGGCTTGTCTTTATATTATTGAATTGTAGCCATGACTTTGGTAAGCAGAATTTTTAAATGTTTATGTTCTGAATTTATGAAGTGTTATGTTCATTTATGGTTATTGCTTTCTGTGTCCTAAAAAAGCTTTTCGGTGGGAAGTGTATACCTCAGCGGTAGAGCACGTGCTTAGCACGCACGAGGTCCTGGGTTCAATCCCCAGTACTTCCATAAAAAATTTCAAAAAATAAAAAAAAATTAAAACCTAATTACCTCCCCCCTCCAAAAATAAGTAAATAAACTTTTGCCTACTGCAAATCATGAAGGTAGTCTCCTGTATTTCTTCTTGAAGTTCTGTCCCTCAGCTTTTACGTTTGATGCAGGAAAACGGGTGTGGGGCGTGAGGAGGGCCGCGTCCCAGGCTTCGGTTGAGCCCCTGAGACGTGCCCGCCAAAGTGTGGGTCCTTGGCTTTACATAGGAAAGACTTCAAGAGCTAGTGACAGTTGAGTAAAGGTAGACTTATTTAGAGCGATACAAGAGAAAGGCAAGGAAAGAGGTGTGGGAACTGGGTGCTCGGGTTAAAGTAAAAGCAGGTATGTACTCCATAGATAGAGGGCTGTCTCCAAAGAGGAGGGAGCGAAAAGGACCACTAGGCATGGTGTTGTCAGTTTTCATGGGCTCAGTAGCTTCACACACCTTCCAACTGCCCTGGGGAAGGGGCGGGGATTCCCAGGAACTGGGCCCCCACCCATTCTCTGGCAGTTTGCAGTTAGCCTTGGGGCTGTCATGGCACCTGCGGGCATATTATTGATCACACTGTTACAATGAGCGTATAATGAAGCTCAAGGTCCACTAGAAGTCAAACCTCTTAATTCTCAAGGCCACCTGGGAGGTGAATCTTCCACCATTTTGGTGAATCTTCCACCATTTTGGTGTTAAATTGCTGTCATTCCTTGAGTGGCTGTGCCCTGCCCCCTTCCCTCCTGTCTCACATTGAGGTTTGTGATTCACTGTCAGTGAACCTTTTTGGATGGGGTGAGGTAGGGATTGAGGTTCATTTTTTTTTTTCTACTTGGATATCCAGTTTTTCCAGCTCCATTTGTGGAAAAGACCATGCTGAATTACAGTGGTGCCTTTGTCAAAACTCCAGTGGCCGTGTAAGTGAGGGCTGTTTCTGGGCTTTTTGTTCTGTCCTGTTGTCCCCCGGCCCGTCATCAGGCCAGCACCGCACCGCCTTGACTCCCGCACGCCCATCACACTCTCCTGGCTCTGCTCCGGTGTGACCAGTAGATGGTACTCACATTGTTTGCTCACACTCACGTCCCTCACAGATAAAATGGTGATGCCACCGCTAAGTGACGGTGATGACTGTGAATGGCCTGTGGTGATGTCTGGCGTGGTACCGCACGTAGGGCACGTCCAGTCTTTGTCTTCCTCTTTGATTCTGTAAGTGGCTCACATCTTTGTGTGCCTTCACCGTACCTCTGGCGTGGCTGGCAAGTCAGGAGAGGAACAACAGGATGGAATAATTTTAACTACGATCCTCGGTTTCGCGTCAGAGGACGAAAACCAAGACACTGTCTGCTGAGTTCCTGTGTTGACCTTGGCTGTTTTATTGGGCAGCCTCCTCTAATCTTTTGAAGTTTACTTCTCTGGGCCTCAGTTTTCTCACATGTAAAATGAAGATAATCCCCTCAAGGCCATTGTCAGACACATTTGCATTAAGGCATGGGAAGGTGCTTTCTTGCCTCTGAATATTGTAATAGCACAAACCACCATCTTCTGCATCTCTCCCCACTGAGACTGCAGACACTCAGAGGGCAGGGGATATATTTTTTCCCCATTTTTTTTTGTGTTGACTCAGATATTAAGGTTCACATCATTGATTTAGCACCTACTTCATTTTTTTCATTGTCATTAAAGTGATTGCTTCTCTCAGGGTTTTCTCAAGGACCAGAGATAACAGAGCATCTTTGAGTCCCTGCAAGTATTTGTTGTCACACTTTATGAACAGCACTTTTAGAATCATTTACTAGAAGTGTTTACAGACTCAAAGAGCCAGCTCCTGCCTTCTTGAAGTTCTGGATTTAAGACACAGAGCAAGGCAGGTGTGAACACCAGGCAGCTGCTGTGGAAGGCGGGCACCCAGACAATGGTGATGGCACTGACCATCCACTCTTGAGCCCTCCGTGCCTCACGGGGTGTGTCTGGAACATCCTTAGTCCCTTAACCCAGAAGAAAGGTGAGAGCCTGAGGCAAGGGGCGAGGTGGGCTGTGAGGTCGCAGGAAGGGCAGGAAGTGGTCCCTGGAGGCAGCGATGGCCGGGGTCACACTGAGCCCCGAGCAATGGCTTTGAGGACTGTTGACGACTGTTTCAGGTTAAATGTGACTGAATCTCAGGCAGCAAACTTAGGTATTGCGGAAGAGCCCTTTCCCTTTCCTGACTGCTTACATTCTGATTCTGAGCCTCCACTTCCGGTGCCACCATCATTTGGGGTGACTCCTGCTGCCCCGCATTGTGCTGGAGGTAGGATCCCAGAACCGAAAGGAGGTGATCCGTGAAGGGAATGGCCGCCCTCCAGCCGGGGGGCCAGGCAGATGGACCCCTGGTGTCTGTGCTCCCACTTGCCTGATGGAGACAGGTGTGTGGACCTGGGGAAGGTCGGGCACAGCTGGCCCCATTATGGTGCCATCCTGACTGCTAGTGTCCTGACATCACTCCACAGTGGCCTCTGCTCCCTGGCACTGGCCCCCTACAGAGCCATGAGCAAAGACTGCTGTCGCTTCCAGGACAAAACTGGCATGAACGAGGCATCAAGTGTGGGAAGTCTTCCCTTCCTGTACTGATATGTCTGAGCCAGAGGTTTGCTGGAGCAGCAGGAAGTGCTGACTCAGATCCCAGACCACGCGTGCTGGGGGAGAGGGCGTGGGCTTCATGCCTCTAGCCCCGACTTGCAAGCCCTCCTGCTCCTCCTCCGGTGTGCTGTGCTTGCTGACCGTGCCCTGCTCTCCACTGTCTGTCTCTTTGGTTTCCTTCAGCTTCTTCATTGGTTGACTCAGTCTTTGTTTATTGAGCATGTATGGTGGATCGAGGCACCAAATGCAGAAATAAACAAGCATTTCCCTGCTCAGATAAAGCCAGGTTAGTGCCACTGGACATGCAGAGGTGTGGCCATGGAGAAAGGATCCCGCCCTCCTCCGTGTGACTTGGCTTCTTGCTTAGGGACCCCATCCAAGGTGAGTAGGGAGAGAGAGGTGTGGGAGGCAGCAGTGACAGATCTCCACCCAGAGGGTGTGTGGCAGTGAATGCTTTGTGGACAGCCAGCCCTACACTTGAAGTCAAAGGGCAGAAGACAGTACTGATGGGTGAGAAAATGCTCCAGACAATTTGGAATTAAGGCCTTACGCTGTCTCAGCTTAATCCCACTGTCTGCTCCACACTCTTCCTCGATAAATAGCTGGTCTCAGTCAAAGATGCCCAGGGACTGCAAAAGAATTACAAAAGAAACCTTCAAATATAGAAAGAGAAAGAAAAACACACGCCAGAGACCGAGGGAAGATGTGGATCATTCAGAGACCAGCTTAAGAGTTCAGGAAAGTAAGTTTCCAGGCCCTCAAAGAAAATGCTGGCAACGTGATTTCTAAGCAGAATTTGAGCACAGAAGAAAGATTCAGAGGGGTGAGTGAGACAGAACAGAACAAAGCCCACGCTGGCAGAATTCAGAGGGAAAAAGTCAGAAGGGACAAAAGTAAAAATGATACCGACACAAAGGCTAATTGAGAAGCCGCAAAATAGGAGGCCTCATTGAAAGAGCAGTCACCGTGGACAGGGCAGCGGGAGCTACACAAAAGGAACCGAGTGTCACCAGGGTCTGATTTCCGAACAAAGAGTTTCAGAATAGCAGAGAAAAAATTAAGTATATGATCAAGGGAAACCGTGTAAATATCCAGGCCGAACTTGACTCTGTCCTTCATAAGGATTTGTTGCATTTTGTTAAGCTTTAAAGGGAATAGCCAAAGCTGGACCCCTCTCTTACACCATACCAAAAACTCAACTCAAAATGGATTAAAGACTTGAAAGTAAGACCTAAAACCATAAAACTCCTACACACACACACACACACAAATCAAGGTGCAAACTCCTTGACATTGGTCTTGGCAATGAATTTCGGAGATGACACCTAAAGAAAAGACAACAAAAGTCGAAATAGACAAGTGAGACTACATCAAACTAAAAACTTCTGCCTCACAAAGGAAACCATCAACAAAATGGAAAGGCACCCAGTGGGATGGGAGGAAATATTTGCAAATCACGTATCTGCTAAGAGGTTAATATCCAAAATATCTAATACATACAAATCAACAGCAAAAACAAACCCAAAAAACACAAACAATCCGATTAAAAAATGGGCTGAGACCCTGAATAGACATTTTTCCAAAGAAGACATACAGACGGGCCAACAGGTACATGAAAAGATGCTCAACATCACTAATCATCTGGGAAATGCAAATCAAAACCTCAGTGAGATATCACTTCACACCTGTTAGAATGACCATCATCAAAAAGACAAGAGATAATAAGGGTTGGGGATGATGTGAAGAAACTGGAATCTTTGTGCACTGCTGGTGGGAATGTAAATTGGTGCGACCACTCTGGAAAATAGTATGGAAGTTTCTCAAAACATTTAAAAATAGAACTGCCATATGATCCAGCAATCCCACTGCTGGGTATTTATCTAAAGGAAATAAAAACAGGAACTGGAAGAGATAGCTGCACCCCCATGGTCATTGCAGCATTATTTACTATATCTATATAATACTATTTGTATATGCACACAGAGACACAATGGAATATTATTCAGCCCTGAAAAAGAAGCAAATCTTGCCATTTGTGACCACATGGATGAACCCAGAGCACATTATTATGCTAAGTGAAATAAGCCAGGCACAGAAAGATAAATACAGCATGGTACCACTTACATATGGAATCTTAAAAAAAAGAAAAGTGAAACTCAAAAACATAAGAGTAGAAAAGTGCTTGCCAGGGTCTGCAAGTGGAGGCAATGGGGGAGCAGTTGGTGAAAGGGAAAACTAACCAAGAAATAAAAAAGAATGACTGAGTCATGGTGACTTTCTTGATTTCCTTGGTGCCCCTCACCTGGCATCAAGGCAGAAAAGGCAGGAACATGGGGTAGGGGGAGGATATGCCCGGCCGGCCACTGCCCAGCTCCGCTCTCTGAAAGGATGCTGACAGATTCTGAGTGGAACAATGGATGTCCCAGTAGTTTCTTATTTAGCCAAACTGACCTAAGTGTTTAGACCAAGACAATGGACAGATATTCTCAGGCGTGCCAGAAATCAGAGCACTGAGCTGCTGTGAGCCTTTTTGAATAAGGGTTTTGAATAAAACCATTGAACACTGAGATCCGGCCCAAATTGAAGTGCATAAAAGTTCAGAGCTCCTACTAAGATGGGTGGCGAAGCTCAAATATGTTTAAACATAAAAATAAGAAAGGTTGGCCCTCTGTGTGAATGACAGTGGTGGCACACAGAAACAGGTGAGGTAAACCTTACAAATAGTCATATAACGTAGGAAAACCCCTGGGAGGGGAAAAAGGAGGGTCGTGCAAGTATATCATGTCTTCATCCTTCTTAGCAGAGCAGTCAGTAGTCTCTAAGTTGGAAATGCTTTTTTTGAAAACTGGGGGCTATACCTTCCAGATTTCTCATATTTTTGGTACCTGGAGAGCAATCTTTTAGGGAACTCTCTCCTATTGCAAAGAAACACTTCTCTGAAATGTAGCAATCCTTTCTGTGTTACTGTCACATCCTTGCTCCCCTTTCTTTTTCCTTAATGAAAAATGCTCCTGGCCAGTGCTCGGCATGCTCTTAGGGGCTAGGAATAGCTGGTGAGCTGGCATAAGGGTTGCTGTGGAAATGGAGCAGGTGAAGTGATGGAGAGCAGAGGTGAGATGCGGCTAAGGAAGGCCTCTGGAAGGGGATGCTTAGATAAGGCCTGGATGCCTGATGATCTGGAGCCCGGCAGGTTGGGGGCACGCAGCAGAGCAGCAGAGCCCTAAGCAGGAAAGGGGCAGAAACAGAACAAGAGCCTTGTGTTCGGGGCCCTGCTTTGTTGGAAATTCAGCAGGTGCTCTGCCTATTGGGCAATCCCATCCCTACTATACTCTTCATACCTTGGACCTTGTCTTCATTTTTTTCACCTCCTTAACCATCTTTTAGGTCTGCAGGATGCCCAGGGGAAGTAGAAATGTCAATGAATGAATGAACAAATGAATGAGTGAATGGATAGATTTTTGAGGGTTTGAGATTAATGACAGATTCCAGTTAATGCCATTAGCTGCTTTTGATGCTTCAGTGTAGTATTTTTAAACGAGACTCCTTTAACAGAGGGGCTAGGGATTGAACCCAGGACCTCGTGCATGCTAAGCACGCACTCTACCACTGAGCTACACCCTCCCACTAAGTCCATGTTTTACAGCATGTGACTGAGGTGGCTGACGAGACCCCCCTGACCAGCTGGTTTGAGATTCCAGCCTCCCATGAACCACATGAATTTGTCTTCTAAGAATTTTAGTTCTAAGGTGCATGTGCAGTCAGAGACATGAAATGCATGGCCAAGACCCTCGTCTGTGTTTATCTGAGAAGAAGGGGAGTTGAGATATTTCCTATATCAGGTTCGGGAGGCCTCTGCGCCCTTCTGGAGGCACGCTTTGGCGTACTTCACCCGTATTCTTTGCTAGATGTTGAAATCCAGATGTGGGGACTCCTGGAAGCAGGGGAGTAAGCCATGTTAGTTACTTTAGGATAAATGTGTCCTCTCTGTTGGCGAGACTGCTTGGTAGGAATCTGCATTTTGATGATCACATACGTAGATCCACTGTTTTGTCTGGGGTGGCTGTGATTTACTGCTGTGTATGTGGGAAACGTTGAGTCTAAAGCCCGCGGGGTGAGACAAAGGTGGTCTCCACCCTCGAAGCCCAGGTTAGTGCGGTTGGAGGGAGATTGCTGTTGTCCAGAGGGATAAGAAGAGGTCCCAGGAGCCACGCTTTACATTTTGTCTTTGAAACAGAGCTGGAGCATCCTTCAAACCCATGTTTCTCAGCACTGAAGTCCTAGCGCCATCCGTCCAGCTTTTTGTCCCATTTCCCTCTGCAGGGAACAGTAACTGTTTTAGAGTTTTCCACCCAGAAAATGTACCAAGTTGAGTTTTGTTGTTTCGTTTTGACCAGTCACGGTCTGTGGAGGCGTTGGCAGCTTCCTGTAGAGTTCCAGCCCTTGGCCTGCCTCGAGGTTCTGGCTGCACCCAGGTATTTCCCGGACACTGGTGTTACTGCGTGCCCTTCAGGGTTTGCCCCCTTGGTCCCGCAGGCCTGCTCTTCCTTGCTGAGCGATTGCACGGGACCAGCCAGCACAGCCGTGGGCGCTGCCCCTTGCAGGGCCACTGGCTGCCTGGATGGACGATGCCGTCTCCTCTCATTCCTGGTCTCTCTTAGGCTCGAAAGTCCGGGCACCTGGCGCTGTGCTGTTCAAAGGGAGTTCTCTGTGGGCCTCTGTGTGAGGAAAGAGGCCTGTTGGCTTACTTGTGAGGTTCCCACCCTGCCCGGAGGGAGGCTGGGGGGCCAGGCTGGGGCGTGGGCCAGCAGTGGAATCCCAGCCCCTCGGTGGGACTGCTCTGTGACCTGCTCCCCTCGGAGCCTCTGTTTTCTCGTCTCTCAGCTGGGTGCCCTGGTCAGATTTCTTGTTTCCTTTGCTGCTGTTTCTCCTCCTTGTCCTTTTGCTGGCAAACAGCTGAAAGTGGACAGAGCTGGGAAGCAAATCCCCGGGGCCCCGCGGAGTCCCCATCAGATGCAGTGGGGGCTCAGGTGCGCTGACCCTTTCTTGTCTTTCTGGGACCTCTGTAATGCAAATGTCAGTACGCCTGATGTCGCAGGAGAGGCTTCTTAAACTGTGTTCATTTTTAAATTTGCTATTCTTTTTGTTGTTCTGATTGGATGACTTCCATCATTCCATCTTCCAGACAATTTCTGCATTCTTCTATGTTACCTAGCCTCCTGTTAATTTCTTCTAATGTGTTTACATTTCTGTTACTGTGTTCTTTAGCTCTGACTGGTTCTTTTTTATATTTTGTAGTTCCTTGTCAAAATTCTCACTGTGCTCATCTGTCCTCTTCCCAAGTTAGAAGTCTGTTAATAGTTCTTTGAACTCCTTATCTCGTAAATTATTTATCTCTATCTTACTAGTTGTTTCTTCAGGGTTTTTTCTTGTTCTTTCATTTGTAACAAATTCCTCTGTCTTCTCATTTTGCTTAACTTTCTCTGTCTCTGTGAAGTTAGTTGAAACAGTCACCTGTCGTGACCTTGAAGGGATATCCTTGTGTGGGAGCGTCCCTGTGCAGCCTGCCTGTGCCCAGTGGCTATGGTGGGAGAGCTGGATCTGACATGAGCACGGGTCATGTCTCCCCCCAGCATGTGCTGGTAGCTATCACCTTGATGGGAGGTGGGGCTGGAGATGGAGGGGCTAGGGCCAGAACCAGGTGCGAACCAAACTTCTCCTATGTTCAGTGACCATCATCATCCTATCCCGGCAGGTTGTCAGGTACCAAAGTGCTGGAGCAGAAACCCTGAGTGTCTGGCCTGAGCTGGTTCCTTACCCTCTAAGTATGTGCTCTCCCACCTCCCAGTAACAGCACCTTCATCCCAGAGGCGAGCAGTGCTGAAGCAGGAGGGGCAGGAGCAGACACCCAGTGTGGGCCGGGGTGCACATGGAGCAGTCTCAGGAAGCTGGCCAGAGTCTTGTTCCTGGAGTGAGTTAGCATCTGGGTGCCCTTCACTGGCACCCTGTAAGTCCCACTGGTTTTCAAACCAGCTGAGCCGACTCACCTTCCTGGTGTCAGACCCCATGGCTGTGGTGCCTGGTATGTGTTCGAACCCCTCACTCCCCAGGGAGGGTTCCTGAGCCCATGTAACCCCCCTTCTCCTCTGTGTCCCCTCCCAGGGGTGCTGGTCCCCGACTGATCACCTCTCTTCCCTTCCTGCCCAATTTCATGTGGCTCTTTTAGAGTCTGGATTCCAGAAGCATCTTTCTGCCAGTCTCCAGGCTGTTTTCAGTGAGCATTGCTCCACAGGTAGATTTATTTTTGAGGTGTTTTTTTGGGGAGGTGAACTCACTGTCCTCCTCTCCACCATCTTGCTCTCCAACCCAATCAGTGATCTTTGATGTTACTATTGCAAAAGAATTACAGCTTGCTGAAGGCTCACAGGATGGTTAGCATTTTAAGTTAGTAAATCATTCTTAGACACAATGCTGTTGCACATTTAATAGACTGCAGTATAGTGTGTACCTAACTTTTATGCGTCCTGGAAAACCAAAACTTTGTGCAACTCACCACTTTATTATGATATTGGCTTTCTAACAGTAGTCTGGGACCAAACCTCTCCAGGGTCTGCCTGTATACTGTATAAATAATATGAATTAATATGGAAATTAAAGTTTTTTGAATTATGCACATACGATATGATCACCTTTTTAAAAAGACTATGCAAATAAACAGAAGAAAAAAAAATTGAAATCTCCAAATTGCACATTTCCAAACAGCCACTATTAATATCTATCTGGAAAGATTTGATTTATTTATTTCTATACGAATATGTGGATTACACTAGCTGTATTTTTCTCTTCCCTGAACATTTACTAAATATCCTTGTGCTAACAAATGCAGATTTATAACATCATTTTGAGGGTTGTTTTTTTTTTTTTTACTTTTTATTTTCAAGTGATTTTAGATTTATGGGAAGGTTGCAGATACAGCACTGAGTTACCTTTGTCTCAGACTCAGCTCAGTGGCAGCTTCCTTGGCTCTATCAGGCATCCGCAGAAGTGCCTTACCCTTCGTTTTTAGGTTTTATTATTTTCCCTAAGCCATTTTGCTCACCTAAAAACAATTCCTGGACTTTTAATCGATCCACGATTTAACAGTAGAGCAAGGGCTCTGTCCTTCATGAGATCCTTGCCTTTAAACTTTAGTTTTGAAGCTCTGATCCCACTCTTGGCTTAATCTTCTCGTGTTTGGAGATCAGAAGTTGTTTCATCTTACACTTGGTAAATCCCTAAATTGATGGGCTCTCTCCATCTCCTTTCATTACCACTCCCAAACCAGCCGGTTCTTTTCTGAGCTCAGCCTTCTTGGTTTACCTTCCCAGATGCAGCCAATAGTGGACCCCGCGCACACCTGACACTGCGTCCTCCACCCTGTATTAAGTGTGGGATCTGCCCTCCAGGTGCTCACCAGAAATAGTTTTAGTGAACCTTTCATCATCCTCCCAGCCTCAGAGAAGAGGGTGCTTCCTGCTCTCTGCCCAACTCCTGAGGCCAAGTCTGCATAAATTAATATTTTTACAACAGCAGCCCGCTCTGTGTATCAGTCACCGTCAGCTCTGCTGTGCTTGGGTAACAAACAGCTTCAGAATCGCAGCAGCTTACACAAGTGAAGTGCCCACTCCCATTTCGTGTCCATCCTCAGTCAGCAGGGACCTTTGGGACACAGCTCGAGGCATAGGCCCTGCAGGGAAACTCGCGGGGGCGGGGAAGGGGAGGGGGAGACTCGGTGGGGGCCGGGCGGTGGCCATCAGGCTCCACCAGGAAGTGGCAGGACACCTGTGCCTGCTCTTTATCAGCCAAAGCAAGGCCAGGGAAGCCACTGTCACCCTCCACCTGGGAAGAGGGGGGGCAGATTGCTCCACCAGCGATACCAGTGCCCCCCATAACACCCTTGTGTTCAGATATTCAACTGCCACCTTTCTCCTTCTAAATCGAAAAGCCAGGAACATCTTATCTTCTCCATACTTCTGTGTGCTTCTGCCAAGCACTGAAGAACTTGGAGTTTTAGTTCGGAAGTTTATAGACACAGAATTACTGTGCCAAGGCTGATGCTCGCCCACCTGGTGCGTCTCTGTGTAGGGAATGGATGCAGGCAGGCCAGCTTAGGGTAAACGAGAAGGTAGTACCCTCTGCTGCCCAGGCCAGGGGTGTGGCTTGGCTGGTGGCCTGAGGCTTGATTTTGGACACCACTTTGCCCCCTTCCCATCATGGGGGAAGGATTTACCAAAAACCCAGAAAGTACTGGTTGCCATCCAGAACCAGTTCATGCTTTCAGAAACTGCTAACATGTCCTGACTTGTGAGGCCCCCAGGAGAACCAAAACCCCAAGTTCTTCCATGCTCAGTCAAAGAAAGGCCCGGAGTAGAGACATTCACGGTGCAGAATTCCTTCTAATCTGTACATGATATTAAGTTTCTGGACAGAGCACGAACAGCAGGAAAGCAGGACTGAAATGCAGCAAACCTCCCGGTGTCTTGTGTCTGCTTTGTGAAAGGGAGCTGCCTTGCTTCAAATTCCGTTGTTCCAGCAATCCCGACAGCGGGGAACTTCTCCAGACTTGTGGCATGACTTAGGCCTTGGAG
The DNA here is from genome assembly GCF_009834535.1 of Camelus ferus. Classification (NCBI taxonomy): domain Eukaryota; kingdom Metazoa; phylum Chordata; class Mammalia; order Artiodactyla; family Camelidae; genus Camelus; species Camelus ferus. The sequence continues at coordinate 23,897,824 of NC_045722.1, read as the reverse complement.
CATAAGGCCCTCAGCAACCTGAGTGACCTCGAAAGAGGTGGGGCTTGGAAACTGCCTCCCTTAGGCCGGAGACCCAGGGAGACCCGGGTCACAGACAGAAGCCGCAGTGTGCTCAGCCTCAGCCTGAAACACACCCAAGAGCTGCGTCGCTTTGTTACTTATTTCTCGTTTGGGTTCCTGAGAATGCAGGTCTGCAGTTTTACTGTGAGCTCGACTATAGAAGGCAGTGATGATGATGATGATGATTTGCTTATTAAATTGCCTTTTTAAATGCGTTGTCACATGGCAGGTTCGGGTCCCGCTATGGCACCCTTTTCAGAGCGGGTGGTGGGCAGGCCCGGCTGGCTGTCACCCACCTGCCTCCATGCGGGTGGGGCCTCGTCTCACCGCAGTGCACCCTCCCCCGGGCCTCTCAGCACCTGTCTCAGATCTTATTTGTTGTTTTGAACTTTTACATTTCACTTATATGCTGCCTTGTCTTTTTCTAATGCACCTAAGGAAGTTATAAATCTACTATATATAAATTAAATTCTGGCAGGCCTACTGTTTGCCAAAGGGTTGGGATTTACTCTAGGATTCTTTCAAGTAACAAGCATCTCCATGTACGTGTAACATGTGGTTCTAATTTTAAAAATAAGTTTTCATAATATAATAGGATCAATTGTAAAGAGAAAAAAACCCGGTGTTTCAGGCAGCTTTTTTCCTTCTTCTCTTTTCTGGCCTTATGAGGAAAGAATAAAGTATCTTTGTGCATTCCAGGAAAGGCCGCTTGGGACTGGGTGTCTGTGCCTGGCCCGTCACCCACCCTGCGATGCTGCCTTAGGTTAGTTTGGCTGCACATTTACACAGCAAGCTGCTTGTGATCTTCCATGACCCAAGCTAGGAAGGCAGCTGGCGTACTCAGAGCAACATCGTTGCCTCAGCCAGGAGCGGCTTCTGTGCTAGAGCTCCAGTGGGGCAGCCACCCCTGGTCTATCACTGTCACCAGGGGCGGGGGCAGGATTAAGGGCATAAGATACCTGCCCTGCAGTCTGGGGATGTGGGAAGTGTCATTCTCCCTCAAGGGGCCCTGGTCCGGTGGGCAGAGAGCGAGGCTGCAGCTGGATGTGCATGTGAGAGGGGCTGCCCAGTCCCTGGGGAAGCTTCCTGCCCGTTATCCTCACGGGGTGCTGTGAGCGCCCGCCCGCGGGAGTGTGCGGAGGGAATGCTGTCAGCCTGTTTGCCTGCCTTTTCACATCCTGGTGCTGTTTCCAGAATGAACCTCCCAGATTCTTTCCAAGATTGGCAGATCTAGTCTGAGGCTCTTCTCAAAATGAACTCCCACGGAACAGAAAGTTCCAGCCCCTCACAGGCCTCGGTGGAGGGTCCGTGGCAGAGGGGCCAGACGCCCCCGGATGCCTGATAAACCAGGATGTCGATTATCCAGCTGATCCCGAGCTGGTCCCTTGCTGAGTAGTTCTGTTCACCTGTAAGAGAAGATGCTGGTACATCACCCCAGCTGCCCTGGGGGGAGGCTGTGCTGACGAGACAGAGGACAGAGGTGAAAGATCACCCACATTTTGGGCCAAAGCACTAATGGGGGCTCCTGGATGCCCCAGCTGGGTGGTTGCCCTGGGAGCTGTCTGGTTCATAGCTCTTTGCTTTTCCTGTGAAAACTGGGTGCCTGTAAAGAACTGCTTCCAAAAGTGCTGCCACAGCAGCACAGATGTCCTGGCAGAGGGGTTCGCAGGGACGTTTGGGCGATTGCAAACATAGGTATGGCTTCCCGAGGCCCTGGGAGGCCACAGAAGGGCTGCTGGGGACTCCAGAGTCGGGGCACGTGGCTCCAAGGTTACAGGAGTTCGTTCCCGTCTTGGCAACCTGCGTTGGTCACCCGGAGCGGTTGTGTGACAAATCCTTGGCCAATATGTGCACAATTCCTACCTGTGCAAATATTAACCATGCAGTAAACTTATGCATGATTTTCTTTTAATTGAAGTATAGTCAGTTTACAGTGTGTCAATTTCTGGTGTACAGCATCATGTTTCAGTCATACATGTACATAACATATATTCATTCTCTTTTGGAGGGGGAGGTAATTAGGCTTATTTATTTTTAGGGGAGGTACTAAGGATTGAACGCAGGACCTCATGCATGCTAAGCACTCGCTCTACCACTTGAGCTATACCCTCCCCCCCATATTCTTTTTCATTATGGGTTACTACAAGATATTGAGTAGAGTTCCCTGTGCTGTACAGTAGAAACTTGCTGTTTATCTATTTTATATATAGTAGTTAGTATCTGCAAATTTTGAACCTCCAATTTATCCCTTCCCACCCCCATTCCCTCCTGATAACCATGTTTGTTTTCTGTGTCTGAGCTTACTTCACTTAGTATGATGATCTCTTGGTCCATCCATGTTGCTGCAAATGACATTATTTCATTCTTTTTATGGCTGAGTAGTATTCCATTGTATAAATATACCACATCTTCTTTATCCAGTCATCTGTCAATGGACATTTAGGTTATTTCCAATCATGATTTTTTAAATTCCACTTTCTTAAGTGTTAGGGGTCCATCTTTACATCTTTATGTCTTCATGGTGCTGAAGTTAGAATGAGCCAGTTGGTTGGGGGTCCCAGGTAAGCTCACCCCCCACATCCAGGGTTGATGGTGTTTCCAGCTTTCTGTGTCTGGGGCACCTGGCAGGGTGGCCTCTCCAGCACTGGAGGTGGAGCAGGCCCAGGGCCTAGGGGACTGTTCCGTCTCACAATTTGTGAGCAGGAGTGATGTGCATCCCTCCCAGGGTGGAGCATTGGAGCAAAGGCGTGTGGCCCTCAGAGCTGTGGGAGGTATGAGCTTCCAGGGTATCAGCTGGAACAGATGCTCTGGTTGCCTTTTTTTTTTTTTTTTCGTTTTTCCCTACAAGCTGTATCAGACTGATCCTGTGTCTTAGAAGCAAGACCATATGATAATTCATCTGGTCGCTTTCCAGATTTCCTGGTTAAGGAAACTTCGGACATTCTCAGCACAACAGGAATGAATCCGCTTGCTGCGGAGGCAGGAATTGGGCCCACATGGATTTTCCAGGAGATTCATACTTACAGAAGCATTTTGAAAACTAGGAAACTCTGCGGAAGGGTGAAATTGGAGATTTCCCCACTTAGGGTTCCTGATGCTAAAAGAGATTCCCCTAAAATACAAGGTTCTTCATGGATGGACCTAGAGATCATCATTCTACGTGAAGTTAGCCAGAAAGAGGAAGAGAAATACCATATGACATCACTCATATGTGGAACCTAAAAAGAACAAAAACAAAAACAAAAACAAAAAACACTATGAACTCATCTACAAAACAGAAACAGACTTGCAGACTTAGTAAACAGTCTTATGATTACCAGGGAAAGGGGTGGGAAGGGACAAATCTGGGAGCTTGAGGTTTACAAATGTTAACCACTAGTTACAAAAGTAAACTTTAAAAAATTTTCTTCTGTATAGCACAGGGAACTATGTTCAATATCTTGTAATACTCTTTAACAAAAAAAATATGAAAACAAATATATGTATGTTTATACATGACTGGGACATTGGTACTATGCACCAGAAATTGACACATTGTAATAGACTGTACTTCAATTTAAAAAAAACAAGTTTCTTTGATTCAGTTTGGGGAATGTTATATACACTTGCAATTTGTCCTTGAAAGGGTGCAGCTCCCATTAGCATAGCAAACTCTCTGAGAAGGCCCGCTGTAAATAGACTGTTAAGTCAAATGGAATCCAGTGTTTCTCAAACTTGTTTTACTGAAAAATGTCTTCCCTTACCCCAGCCCCACACATCTTTCCCTCCCAGTGTGGAATTTGCCAAACCTTGGTGCAGGAGAAGAGTCCTTCCCGTCTGAAGCTGCACAACGCGTCACGCAGGAAGTCATTGTGATATACAGCATGTTAATTACAGAGTCGCTTCCTTTTCTGTTCTTTTTGAAGCAGCAATTCTTTTTTGTTTTATTTTGTTTTTAATCTCTGGGGTTTTTTTAATTTCTTTAAAAAATTTTTTTTTATCTTTTATTTTGAGGGGAGGTAATTGGGTTTATTTATTTATTTATTTACTTACTTACTTACTTACTAACTTAATGGAGGTGCTGGCGATTGAACTCAGGACTTCATGCAGGCTAAGCACGCACTTTACTGCTGAGCTATACCCTCCCCTGAAGCAGCAATTTCTTGAGCTCCACTCGTGTACAAGGCTGGCTGTGCTGGATGGTGTCCAGCCCACGACCCCACGCATCAGCACGGGGAGGGCACTCAGAAACCCACACATCTGCCCGGAGGACTGTCTCCGCACGGGGCCTGGGACTCTGCATTGAGAACACTCTCCATGTGATTCTCATGTTCCCTGACATTTGAAAGGCCCCGCCCCAGATGCCTTGCTTCTGCCTTCTCTCTGGGGTTGGGTTCTAGAAGTGGCCAAGGAGGTCCTGGCCTCGAAGACCTCGGCTCAGGATCCCAAGGGAGCCCACGTGATGAGTCAGGACCTCACAGCTGTATGTGCGCCCTTCAAAAGTGACAGCTAGACTTTTGCATCTTAGAAGAGGCTGTCACTCATTCGGGTTAAGGACACCGAGGACCAAGCGGACAGTGTGCCATGGTGGCCACCAGGGGGCTAGGGGCTGTGCCCCTGGACAGGGCTATGCGCACCACCCACAGTCTGTGTCAGACCTGCGAGGCTCAGCTTGTGGCTGAGGCACCTGCACCCCAGGTGGGGACGCAGTGAAGGGAGGAGGCACGTGGGGACAGCGGGTGTGGGGGCAGGGCGGGGGCTGGGCAGCCTTCTTCCCTGTGGACTGCTTTCCTTTCGGCTGTCATGGGAGGGATCCTTGATGAGGCAGTTCTTCCAAAATCTGTGCAGGCTCAAAAGACAGAAATCCAGCTCTTTAATCGGGGCCTTGACATGGCTTCGGGGCCCACGTTTTACGCATCACGTGAAGTCTCTCCCAAGGCTGCTGCTTCTCTCCTGCAGCAGGGGCAGCTGGAAATGAGGCAGAACAATTTAAATCCTGTCCCTTTTCCGTGCACATGACCTCACAATGTGGCTGGTGTGGCCCTTTGGAAGGTGCTGCCTTCAGCTTGTGTATGCTGTAACTTCCCGATTCTGCAGGTCAATGTCCTAGGCTCTGGGCCCCCAGGGAGAGTGCTCAGCCACAGCTGGGCCTCCCTGGGGACAGTGGGAACATTCTGGTTCAATAAGGTGTTGGGTCTGGTAGTTCAGGGATGCTTAAAATAATATGGAAACCAAGGTCCCACCCCTAGGCATCTTCTTTAACGCTCCCTGAGTCAGCTGGCCATGCAGCCTGGGTTGTGAGCCACCCCGGCTGACGACTACTGCACGATGTATGTCATTACAGGTGATACAGACAAGCCTGGTGTCCAGCTCTGTAGAGGAGGCACCTGGGCTCAGGGCAGGGAGGTGGTCTGCCCAGGAGACATGGCTAAGGAGGGAGAAAGAAGCCAGTCACATCTGTAGGCAGCTGGACTCTAGCTCCATGGACACAACCCTGCCCTCAGGGCTGCAGGAGGAGGGCCCAGGTGAACGGCCTCCCCATCCATAGACTTGCTGATGCAGGGGACACACACAGACAGGACCCTAGGAGAGCGTGCTAGGCAGGGACAGAGGCAGGTGTTGGGAAGGACCTCCTGGGATGTCCACAATGGCCAAGACCCTATGGACGGCTCTGTGCTGCCTGGGAGAGGGGGTCCTGCCCAGGGAGCAGCCCTGTTCATAAGCTGCCCACGTGCGTCCCCTGTGTCCTGGTTTTCACCCATCCCTGGGGCCCTCCCCCTCCCACAGCACTTGGAGACGGCAGCTGTCACATACTCTGAGGACGCTGGTCACCCGCCACGTCTCTCTCTGGCTCGGGAAGACAGGAACACCCTTCTCCTGTCTTCCCAGTGCCGGGACCCAGTGGGGACAGCCTGCTGTCACTGATCAGAGGAATATAGGATCTGCTCTCTGTTTTCCCAGCATCCAGCCTCCCAGGCAGGACACACTCCTGGTTTCTCACCATCCAAGTCTCAGAGGCCTGTGGGGCAGCCCTGCTCTCCCCCCGGGCCTGCCCTGGGTTCCGCCTGGGACCTGCCACAGCCCCTGCTCACCCACTGCCCACAGTGTGTGCATTTGCTGCCACTGTGGTCAGAGTGTCTTCCTTGTTTGTTTTTTGGCCAGTCCCCTCCCCCCAACACTGGAACCCTGGCTCCGTGGAGGTGCTGTTGCCCAGCACCTGCTGAGATCTGAGCGGCTGGTGTGGATAGAATGAGTGAATGAGTAAGGGAGTAAATGAATGAATGAATGGGAACTCTACAGCCCCAGAAGGACAGCTGGAGGAAAGAAGCTCGTGGCCTGAGTCCAGGGAACATCATGTTGTGGATGGAGCAGGCTGCCTGCGGGTGGCACCAGGACAGTGGAGGGAGGGCGGTGAGGCCATTGTGGAGAGGGTAGATGGGCCACTGTGTGCAGCCCTGCAGGTCTGCAATGTGGATGGTGTAGAGATTCTTGCTGTTTCCACTGTCCCCTCCCCAAGACACACACAACCATGTGTGCATGCACCACAGACACCCCATGTACCACACATCACACACATACACCCCTCTTCCACCACATAACACACGTACAGGTCAGATCAATTAGACAGTCCCCACCATTCATTCACTCACTCCTCCTGCCTCTTTCCATTCCTGCAGTCCTGGATGCAGACATCACCGTCTCTCCCTGACCTGAAAAACCATTATCTTTTCCACCAAATGTAATTTAAATTTCTCTTAATGGCACGGACTGAGACAGGAGGTTAAATCCATGCACGCCACCCTAAAGTGCCTGATCTGTGTTCAGTGTGTTTTCGACTGGCCCTGGCCCTCCCTCCTCAGCAGGAAACACTCAGACCCTGCTCCAAAGGCCTGCAGATGCCAGGCACACTCCATCCACAGGCACCCAGTGGGGGCTGGAGCAGCATGGTATGAACCTGATTGGATCGGGGGCTTCCTCATCTGAAGGAGCCCTGCTTTGCCCTGCCCAGCGTCCTTTAGGGTCCAGAACCTCCTGAGTACAAATATCTGAGCTGGCCAACACTGCAGAGCGGAGAGGCTGGAGTCCATGAGCAATTCTAGGAGGGACCGAGTTGGTCCTTGGAGTGCCCATCCTCCAAAGGCTAGTGCAGAACCGTTGGAAATGTGGCTGATTTCAACAGAACTCAGAGGCTGCTATTCCCAGTTGAGGCAGTAGTTGTGTTAATCAGCTCAGGTTGTCATCAGGGAATTCCACTGATTAGGGAGCTTGAACAACAGACGTTTATTTTCTCACAGTTCTGGAGACTGGAAGTCCGAGATCTAGGTACCGGCACACTGGTTTGCAGGGAGGCCTCTCTCCTTGGCTGAAGTTGGCCACCTTCTTGCTGTGTCTGCACACGGCCTCTTCTCTGTTCACGCACAAAGACAGAGAGAGCTCTGGCGTCTCTTCCTTTTCTTATAAGGACACTAATTTTATTAGATCAGGGTTCCACCCTTTAGACCTCATTTAAGCCTAATTACCTCCCAAGGTTTCCTGTCTCCAAATATACACACATGGTGGTGGTGGGGGGGCAGTGGTTGGGGCTTCAGCAAATGAATTTTGGGGGCACAGTGGTAAGTCCATAACAGTGGTCGAGTTTTCAGCCAGGCTCTGCCACCTGCTCCTGCCTACCTCAGCTGCCCTCCGTTGTCTCACGTGCACCCTTCGTGTAAGAAGCTCCCAGAAGCTCTGTGTGAGCTCATAGCCAGCCCGGCGTGCTCATTTAAACCAGGTATGTGTTAGAAATGTTACCAGAGAGTAAGTTCTTGTCTCTTCAGAGAAAGAATTCAGAGATGAAGCACCGAGGTTAAGAAAGTAAAGTGAGGGTTTATTAAGGGATAGGATGCTTTCAAAGGGAGAGCGGGCAGACTCAGGTGAGCAGCTGTGCTGAGTTTCTTTGGCAAATTGATTACACAGAGTGTAAAAATGAGTAGGTGGAATATTCATTGGGGAAGGAGGTGTTTGGGGTCATATTCCCTGATTTCCATCCCAGCTCCACCTTCCTGAGGGGAGGAGGGATTTTTGTCCTTATTTAGTCTGGATCGGAAGTGTCATGGTGTTGGTGCAGGATGGGTACTTCTAATCTGCAAGGCTAATTGTATTGTAATGAGGGCGTAATGAGAAGAAGGTTACATTAGGACTCCACCAGTGATTCCTGCCTTTTCCCACCTCTCTTTGTCGGCCTCCAGGACACTTGTCACCCCAAAATGTGTGTGATCTCCTGTCAGTCCAGAGGTTCCTTCTTTTCTCTGTCTGACCAGGGACCCCTGTTGTTTACATGATGTAGGGTTTCCTGCATTTGACCCGTGCCTCCCTTCCTCTGCTCATATCCAGCTCCTTGCCTGCTCTAACGGGGGAAGGTGGCCGGTGTCACTGTGGATGCTTGACTGTGTTTCAAGGAATGTGTGCTTCACCTTGGGGCTCTGGTAGCCAGGAGGCAGAGATTTGTTCAGTTAGAAGCTTGCTTTGCTTTGAAAGTTTATCTCAGCACCTAGCTGATGGGTTCGCCATTGTTGAGTCGTGTTCTAATTGAAATGTTGTCAAGGATATGTGAGGTTTTTTTTTCTCTTTTGGTATAAAACTTTTATCTGATCATACAGAGGCATTTATCAGCTCAGTTGTGGAACAAAACAGTATGCGTTTGGATTTTCTCTCTTCTGACTCTGTCTTAGCCCATTCAGGCTGCTGTAACCAAAAAAACCACAGACTGGGCAGCTTGTAAATGACAGAAATGTTATTCTCATGGGTCTGGGGGCTGTAAGCCCAAGTACCTAGCATGGCTGTGGTCTGGTGGGGCCTGTCCCTGGCTGCAGATGGCCTGCTTCTCCCTGTGTCCTCACATAATGGGGGGCGAGGGAGCTCTCTGGGGTCCCTTTTATAAGGGCTCCACCCGTGTGACCTAAGTACTTCCTAGAGTCCCCGCCTCCTTAATGCTATCATTTTGGGGGTTTAGGATTTCAACGTGTGAATTTAGGGGGAGCATAAACATTCAGACCAGAGAAGACCCCTTCTCAACTGCTTCAATGGACAGATTAAAAGGACACCTATTACTAGTTAAAAAAAAACAAACTGATTCAAAAATTGGTAACTCTAGGCAGGGAAGCTTCCTTTAGATCATTAAATATAAAAACAATATCACTGGGAGAGGGTAGAGCTCAGTGGTAGAGCACGTGCTTAGCATGCATGAGGTCCTGAGTTCAATCCCCAGTCCCTCCATTAAAACAAATCAATAAACCTAATTATCCCCCCAATAAATAAATAAAATGAAAATTCATGAAAAAAGAAATTTTTAAAAAAGTGAAACCTTTAAAAAAGAAAAAAACTATCTTGGTAGCAGAGCCTCTCGGAGCTGGATGGTTTCGCCTCAGTTCTTGGGAGGGTTCAGAGAACGGAAGTGGGTGGTATCCCAGGAGGTTCCTGTCACTTTCTCTGGGGTGCTGTTTGCTTGTTTACTTTTTGCTCTGTGACTTCAGATCCACTTCACTTCTGTGAGAGTACAAGAATCTCATCAAATCCGGCACGTCCATTACTCGGAGGCTGGCTCCAGTGGGCTCTGCTGGCCGGGCCCGCGTTACTCAGCCCAGCTGTCCTGCAGGGGTGCCTCCCAGCGTCACCGAGCCACTGCGGCGTGTCCAGACTCTTCCTCCAGAATCTGTCAAAACTCGAGCTGTTGCTCGTCCTGGTCCACCCTCCAGTCATTTTAAGCCCAGATTAAGAGATTGGATATATGTTTGCTTTTTTTTTTTTTTTTTTTTTTTGCTGCATCTCTGGGGCCTAATTCCAGTGCAATTTGGAGACAGTCAGCAGAAGTAATATGTAAGAGCTTAGAATAGGAACATAGAATTCAAAACAGAAATTAAGCACGTTCATAAACCACAAGGACTTGTCGTAAGTCGTAGTATCTCACACAGACTCACACACCTTTCTGTGGACTTGTGTGTGTGCGTGTGTGAGTGTATGAGTGAGTGCATGTGTGTGTGTATGTATGATAGTGTGCAGACTCTCATTTCCCTGCTGGACCATGTGCCTGGGATGACAGCCGTGAAAAGCCCAGGATTCAGCTGTGGGGAGGCCCTGTCTGGACCGTAGCTACTGTGGGCAAGTTACTTGGTCTCTCTGGGACCCCCCTGCACCTGTGGTGTGGGGTGATGTCACTGACCCTCCCCCCCGCTAAACCTGTGTGGGGATTAAATGAGGCAATGCTATTAAAAGACTAGCACACTGCCTGGCACGCGGAAACTGGTCAGTAAAGATCAATTGAATTGAACTGACCCAGAGTCTTACTAGTATCTACAAGAAACAGAGTGGGGTGAGGGGTTGGGTATCACATAAGGCCAAAGGCCCACCTCACTTCTGGAAAAGTGGGAGAGCCCGCATCCCGTGATGCTGGGCAGCAGTGTCCACATGCGCCATGGACCCCGACGTCCTGACCTCTGTGGGTTGTCAACAGTGTGCATGCTGGCTTCCCAGGCAAGGCTAGGATGACAGCAACACCTTTCCAGTGAGACATTCACTCGCCCTGGTTTACCATTCATGCTGGACGGTAAAGTTCTCCGTGGTCACTTTTATTGTTTACATATTTTGACACACTGTCTCTCTTTTTAATAAAAGGAACTGATTTCTCTACATGATCCTAGGACGCAAGACATAGGTACTGGTACTGATGGAGAGACAGGTGGGTTACTGGCCTTTGGACCCAGGGCTGGCAGTGGTCACTGTGGGTGTCCTGTGGGTACACAGCTCCTCACTGGGCTGCGAGGAGGTCTGAATAGAGGCTGGAGCACCAGTAAGCATTTGAACAGGATTTTTTATCACAGAAGCCTTGAACACTTGCTGCAGTGTATTGAACAGACTAAAGTGACGTTTGACTCATTTGCCAGCAGGTTTAAGAGGTTGGCTTCGATGGTGTCTTCTTAAATGCATCGCTGAAAGAAATGATTTACTGACTCACGAGAAAATCTCCCCTGGGTGCACGTGTGTCTCTTTGAACTCCCGAAGGCTCATCAGTGAGAGTCCAGGGGAAGTTCCTGTCCAGAGATGCCCCGATTATTGCCAGAGGAGTTACATGCTGCTGGGATTGAATGAGACTCAGAAAACGGCGCTGAAATAAGCAAAAGTCTTGTACGAACTCTTAGCAGAAAATGATCGTAGTTCTCTGGACAGGATAAACCTCAATGGATGTAGGGGATTGGAAGCCAACAACAGTTTTGAATCAAACAATTTACGTTTTTATGGCCATGATCCCAATAAATTGGGTGGAATGCAATTCCTGAACTCGTAGAAAATGTCCAAATCTCTAAACTGCAGTTTGGTGCACTGCCACATAGAAACCTTCGTAAAATGTATTCTAAATCATATTATGGAAGTTTGGGAGAAATCCTTGAAAATGCTCATCTCCAGCCTCCCGCCTCTTCTCTTGCTTGTTAGCGGAGGGTCTATTTTAATTGGTGTGAATTCATTGATTACATAGAGCTATTTGTTGTTCACTTTGTCGGGTTTTGGAGGAGGGAGATCTTGAGAGGCTGCACTCGTCTTTTAGCCGTCAGCTGTCCGGGGGACACCTGTGGGGATCGGGCCGTCCCTCACACGGGGGGCGTTGAGCTGAGATCCGGCCCCCTCTTCCCGCTCCGGAGAGGAGCACAGCTGTTCTCAAGTAAAAGCGCTGAGTGTGATGCAATCGGGTCTTGGATTTTTGCCAAATACAAATCTGTTCGTTCTGGCCTGTGCCTCTGTTCAGTGGCCTTTGGGTAAGTCACAGGCCACCCTTTGGAGGCCATGCTGCCCTGTTCCCTGCCCGTGTGCCTGCACGAACTGAAGCAGTTCTCACCTCCCATCCTGGAGGGAAAGGAGACGGTGAGGGGACATGCACACATGCTGAGCGCCAGTCGGCCTGATACCCACATCAGGCTCTTCCTCCACACAGGGCCCTGTGGGTGGGCCAGCATCTCTGGCCTTCTGTGGGGATGCTGGGCCCTTGGGCAAGGCAGGAGGAACCCGTGGTGGCCCGGCCTGCCAGCGCAGGCCCACTGCTAAGCTGTCCGGTCCCTCCAGGTTTTGGGATGGCCTGCACTCGTCTGGCCTTCTCCAGATTGTTAAAAACCAGGCTTCCTTCTGCCCCTAGCACCCTCAGGGCTGGCGGGGCCTCGGAGGGGCTGACCTCCTGCTTCACACTAATCCTGATCCCTACTCTTCCCCAGGGGCTGGGGTGCAGAGCCACGGGCCCTCCAGCTGGTGGTTCTAAAAAGCATTTCCCCCTTTTCAGCCCAGTTTAGGGGGAGGGAAAATTCAAGTGCAGGTCACGGGCAGTCCCTGAGAGGCCTTGGCCTGCCTGCTGAGGTGCCTTCGCCCGCAGCTGCTTTCTGGTGCCTGTCTTCATCCCAGGCCTCCCAGCACGTGCTCGGGGCGATTCTGTTTCTCGTGCCCATGGTTCCTTCAGCAGTCAGTCACTTCTGCACATTTTGGGAGCAGTTGTCCTAGAGTTCAACAGAAATAGCTAGTCAGGGCTTAAACCACAGTCATCTGCATGGGTACGGGCTGACCTTCTCCCAGGTTGAAATGTCTCATACTCATCCGTTTAGTTGCATGGTGGCGGGGAGGGTGGGAGGTGGGCGCAGTGTGCAAGCACCATCAGCCTGGGGCCCGGGTTCTCAGAGCCCCCGTGATGGCTCCTGTGTAGGTGTGGGGTCCACCAGCTCCCTCTGGTCCAGCAGGATTGGGCCTCCCTCCACCCCAGCTTCACCCCAGGACCCTTGCAGACAGAGCTAGGTTTCTGAAATCAGGCCCTGAGGATTCTTGTGAAGTGGAGGGGAGGCCAGTGGAGGACCGGGTGGAAATGACATCTGGCAGAGCAACATCCTGAGGTCCTGTCCCGGGTGGATGGGAAGGAGAGCAGGGGACCGTCCCTGGGAGGGAGCTGGACAAGGCAATGGGGGAGCAGCCCTGAGGTTTGGAAGGGACAGGTTTCTTGGCAGATTCTAATTCAGAGAGTAGGTGGGACCAAAGTATGTCCTATAAACCGTAAAAGGGCCCCATGGTCCTTAAAAAACTAAAAATAGACTTACCAAATGATCCAGCAGTCCCACTCCTGGGCATATATCCAGAGGGAACTCTAATTCGAAAAGATACATGTACCCCAATGTTCACAGTAGCAGTATTTACAATAGCCAAGACATGGAAACAACCTAAATGTCCATTGACAGATGACTGGGTAAAGAAGATGTGGTGTATTTGTACAATGGAATACTACTCAGCCATAAGAAAGAATGAAACAATGCCATCTGCGGCAACATGGATGGTCCTGGAGTTCACCATACTTAGTGAACTAAGTCAGAAAGAGAAAGACAAATATGATATCACTTATATGTGGAATCTGAAAAAATGACACAAATGAACTTATTTACAAAACAGAAAAAGACTCACAGAAATAGAAAACAAACTTATGGTTACCAGGGGGAAAGAGGGTGGGAAGGATAAATTAGCAGTTTGGGATTAGCAAACTATTATATAAAGTAGATGAACAACAAGGTCCCACTGTATAGCACAGGGAGCTCTATTCAATATCTTGTTAATAGCCTATAAGGAAAAAGAATCTGAAAAAGAATGTATATGTATAACTGAATCACTATGCTGTACACCAGAAATTAACACAACATTGTAAATCAACTATACTTAAAAAAAAATCTTGCTACAAGCTAAACAAAAAGGATGGGGCTGTGGGACCTGTGCTTTTTAGGGCTGTGTCTCAGGGCCTCTCTCCAACAGGCTTTGGGGGAAGTGCAGGGGCGTGTGGGGAGAGGGGCACCTCCCCGATCCTGGGCACCACCCTACTCTCCCTTTCACTTTCAAGTCTTTGAGCAATTCTGTTCCAAAGAAGTGCTGCCCCTGAAAGGGTCTGGGAGCCCCTGCAGAGCTGAGGAGAGAAGGGTGGGCGAAGGCCAGGACAGTACCAGGACTTTACTAGATGGGCTGCATTCACTTCACTTCGTGCAGGATGGAGGTGTGTGTCTCCTGCCTGTGTGCGATACTCTGCTCTGTCTGTCCTGGTCAGGGCAGCATCCATCTCACCCGCCAGTAAGACACTGAGCTGTCAACCACTGCGGAGCCACGTCAGTGCCCCAGGCGTGCCTCTTCTATCAGGCGCCTTGGAGGATCCCCTGGTGGGTGTAGTTTCCAGGGCTTTCCGCCGGGCCTGGCCTTGCAGGGCGGGCACGCGCTGCATGTCACCTGCAGGAGGACGATACTCTCAGGTGGTCACTGTGGAGGGCACTTGTGTGACTCATTGCAGCTGCAGAAGTGGCCTGAGAACAGGGTGACAGGCCTCAGAGGTCTTTCAAGATGTGATCAAAATTCCATGATCAGCCATGGGTGCAGCAGCATTTATGGAAAAGACCCAGAGTCTGTGCTCCTGATGGAGCCTGGGCAGTCGAGAACAGGACGGCTTAAGGCAGCATGCCAGCCTCCCCTAGTGTCCTCTGGAGGACCAGCACAGTAGTGGCCCCCAGCCTCCCTGGGTGGCCTGGTCACTGAGCTCAGAAAGGGGGAGTCAGTGGTGTATCCAGTGAGGAATCTGAGCCTTCAGTGTCTTACGGGCAATAAAGAACAAGCTTAAAATACATGATTTTCAAGAAATATTTTGTGAATGGGGAAGACATAAAAGGAAAATGACATTTCGCAAAGGATTTTTTTTTTTTTTTACCAGTTCTACTTAAGGATTTTGAAGTAATTTTAAAATCTGATGTGGAAGGATATTTTTGTCCCTGATCCCTAAGCAGAGAGGCACAGAGGCAGGCGTTACTGGTCTGCAAATTCGAAAATGCCAGTCCCGATGGATCTGGGGTTTGCTGCTCTGGGACCTGGTGACTTGGGCCACTCTGAGCCTCTGTCTTCTTCTCTAGAATATGATTATTATTGGTTGTGGGTATCAGTGCCTTTCAGCTGTTATTCTTTTCACTGGCCTTGGAGTGCCCTGCTCAAGTAAAGTCCTACCCACAAAAGTAAACAGGCCCCCCCATCAATCCTCCTGCCCTCCGTTAGCCAAAAGGGCACCTAGAGGCCCCAGAGGTTTCTGGGGATCCCTGTCACTCCTCGACATTTCAGAACCTGACAGCCCAGCTGTGTTTGCACCAAGCCCCGGTCGGGGTTCAATTCAGGATGGAAAGGTTTTGACCTGAAAGAGTCCATGTTGTATTTTTGTGTCACAGCAGTGGTGACTGCCTCCCAGAGACCAAGTCAAAAAACAAAAACAAAGACAAAACAAAATACTATGACTTCATTTCTTTTTCTTTCTTATAAAATAAGTCAGGCCATTAGAAATGGTGTGAGATGTTAATGTGCCTCGAGCCTGCTTATTCCCACAGATCAAATGTGCTCCAGCAGGACTGAATTTTAATAACGTCAGATTTACTTGATGGTTACTTCTGCTGTGCATATTGGCAGAATTAAGTAGAGTGCGAGGCTGAGCACTACAATACTTTTTGTGATTTCATGTAACAGCCGTAGACAAATGGAAGGCAACTACACTGTTGTGACCTGGAGGCTATAATGACACTACAGTAGTCTTACCTTTATGTGATCTGTAGACACATACGTGTAAATGCCAAATCTATGCTGTCTGGCTGGTTGTTTCATAGATACATACCACGCAGAGCATATATATTATTATATTCATTATCATATTCTAATATAAACATGAATAATGTATTATTTCATTCTATTTTTACATATTTCTATAAAGAGCCATCAGTCACACGGTGTAAGTTCAGGATTTAAGACCATCTCCTGATTTCTCTTGGCTTTTCTTCATGGATTGAAAGCAACCAGTAGTAAACCTCATATTCCTGTACACACACACACACACCCACACACACAACACAATTTAGCCACAGAAAATTTTAGTATCCACAAAGTAAATGATATTTCCTCTAATTTGTTTGATTAAAAAAAATACTTTGTGAGAGGAGAGTATAGCTCAGTGGTAGAACACATGCTTAGCATGCCCAAGGTCCTGGGTTCAATCCCCAGTACCTCCATTAAAAATTAGTAATAATAATAATAATAATAATAATAATAATAATAATAATAATAATAATAATATAATCATTTAAAAATAACTATAAAAATTATATAAAAATGAAATTTTAAAAAATATTTTTAAATGTTAGTGTTGTTTCAAAAATGCCATTTTATGTACTTTGAGAAAGTGTCTTATGTAGCCGTGCTGATGTGTCCCTGCATGTTCCAGGAAGGCAGTAGCGTGGAACCAGGCCCGGGGACTGTCCTGATGGGCCCCGCCTGGAGTGCTGGGCTCCCAGAAGGGCTGGGTTTTCCCAGGAGCCTGGAGCTGGGGCAGGGACAGTGTGTCAGGCCATCACGCAGGCCTGGCCCCTGGAGCGGAGAGGGGCGCCTGTCTCTGCTGAGAGTAGGACTTGTCCTCACACCCGGCCTCCCTGTCACCTGCAGCTCCAGGCAGCCTGGCCCCGTCTTGCCTGCCTACCACATGGGGACCGCTCCAGCCATTGTTCCCTGGGAAAGCTGATTGCACAGTGGAGTTTCCGGCCGTATCTGCTTTCCAGAACACTTCCTGGAAACCTGATTCCATTCTTTTTAACAATGGGCTAATGGAGTGGGTGTGTGTGTGTTTTCATTTGATGGTGGTTGTTTCCTGGTCTCTGGCTCAGTGTTGGGAGCCCTGAGGGTGCACCACAGGCACCTGTGGAGGGGCCTGAGGCTGCCTGTGCACCTGGGGGTGGGGGGGCTCCCGGTGACCCACAGGGAGGGTGGGGTATCGGAGGACGCGTGGGGGGCCCCTGTCAGCAGGACTCAGCAAAGGGCTCAGCCAACCACTTGCCAGGGATCTTAGAACAAATCAATCAATCAATCAATCAATCAATCAATTAATTAAAAAAAAAAAAAAAACGCAACAGCCCTGGGCCTGGTTTCTCTCCGCTGTGAACCAGGCGTAGCATGACCTCCCCAGTTTCTCGCTCTAAAGGGCAGGAGGAGCTTGAAGTTCCGACAGCAGGAGGCTTCTGTGACCTGGAGGGCCCTGTGCATGGGGCAGCAGGACTCAGCCCCTGACTCAGCTCTGTGCAGCCGGAATGTGGGATCTCAGGGAGGCCCGGGGAGAGCCCAAGCTACCACCAGGGGTGACTGGGACCAGCCGTGGGGGCTGTGGGGTCCGCTGGCTGCTCTGTCCCTGCTGGTTTCATCACTGTGACTCTAAGCACACTGGGACCCGATGGCCCCACAGGGCCCTGGAGAAGATGGGAGCCTAAGGCCTGGCATCCTTGATCTGCCCCAGCATGGGGTATGTTGGGGGTGAGACCCTGGGGCACCAAGACCCTCTCCTCAGCCCGATCAAGGTACGCTAGGGTAGCTGAGCCTCAGGTGCAACCGTGTAGGGCTCAAGGGGCTTTTTGTCTTGGAACAGACTGTATGCTGAGCCACAGCATGAGCCCACATTAGTTCCAGGCCCCATTGCTTGTGTTCAGGGCATACCCAACCCTTACCTGCCCCACCTGCCCTCAGACACCAAGACACAGCTGACCAAAGGCGGAGCTGCTTCAAGGAATAGCTGTCTGCCAGTCTAGCCAGTCTAGCCATCCAGCCTTCCACCCAGCCCCAGGGTGTAGGACACACTGATGAACAAAACACACAAGTGTCTGCCACCTGGTGAGCCCACCTGGTGAGCTGTGTGAAACAGTGACTGTGGGAGCAGCAGGATGGGACAGACAGGGCTATCTCAGAAGGCTTCCTTAGGGAAGTGACTGCTACTTTCAAGTCCGAAGGATGAGTAGGTGCTAAAGAGATGAGAAAAGAGCACTGGGACAACGGGAGCAGTCTGCAGAGGCCTGGAGGCTGGAGTGGAGGGTGTGGCTGGTGCTGGTCTACATGGGGCAAGTCTGGGTGTTCAAGGCAGGAGCCAATGAGGAATGTTGATGGTTTTGTGAGTTCCTGCAAAGAGCAAGGTCCCCTTTAAGAAGGGTCCTCTTGCTATGATTGGAAAGCTGCCTGGCTTTGGGAGGGAGTAAAGTGGGCCTGGCCCCAGGCTGTCATCCTGATGAGAGGCAGTGCTTGGCTCAGAGATTGAATTAGGGTCTGTTCCTTCCTCCTCCCCCTTGAATGTCCATCTCCATCCCTCAGGTCCTTCCAGCTCTTCTAGAAGGCTCCTGAGATCTTAGCTGGTGTGTCCCTAGATCTCAGTCCTCTGAATACATGGACATGCCATGTCTCCTGGTGAGCTCCTTGAAGGAGGTGCCATGCAGCTGAGCTGCCCAAACCCATTCCCCCAAGCACATGGTAGATGTGTAGTAGGATCAATGGGTGGATGGTAGACAGGTGAGTGGGTGGATAGATGGATGGATGAATGAGTGGGCTGGTGGGTGGATGGATGAGTGGGTAGATGGGCAGATGGATGGATGAGTGAGTGGGTGGTTGGGTGGGTGGATGCATAGAGGTCCTGTGGGGAACAGGGAGGACACTGGATCAGTCAGACCTGGATCCGAGTCACTTTTATACCACTTCCTGTCTGTTTTCCTATTGGGCAAATTATTCAATGACTCTCAGTCTCAGATTTTTTTAATCTGTAAAATGAGGACTGAACATATCTGCCTCTGAGTGTCGTGAGGCTCATAGGGCAGTGTGTTGTGAAGTTGCACGTGAGTGCAAACGGAGTGCAAACAGGTCTTGTTACTGTGCTCAGCAGACCCTGAGAGTCCTGCTAGGTAGCAGAAGACCGCTCCCCAAGACACTCAGCACCAAGAAGAGGCCAGGCCCCTGGGAGTGGGGGTGCTCCCCGAAGCTCCCATCTGGTCATGAGCACTCATGGGAGGACTTCTGTGTTCATGTGCAGGGGGAACCTCCAATGCACATTGCATCCCTTAGGTCATGAATAACCATCTAGCCACAAAAGGGACATGTGCTTCTAATATCAGAGCCGGATTTCTGCCCAGGGAACAGCCTCCTGCCAGCCTACTCACTCTCTGCAGTTTCTGATGTAATAAACACCCTCCTGGCTTCTGCATCTAAGGTGTGGTTTCTGTGATTAGACTGGAACACGGGTACCAGGGTTGACCTGAAGGAAGGCTTGGATGCATGTGGGGAGATCCTTGACTTGGTGGCTCTCTGCCCGTATCTTCAGGCCACTGGCCTCCTTAGGCCTGTGACCCCTTGGCTGAAGGGAAGCCCCACATTCCAAGTCAAATAGCAGCAAAACATTGGGAGAGACTGAGTGAGAGCTGGGAGGGCCTGGACCTCAGCCCCAAGCCCACCGCTCAGGAGCGGTTGAAGGAGCACCTCACTTCCGTGTCTGGTAGTGTGTCCTCATCTGCCAGTGGAGAAGGGAAGTATAGCTCTGGGACTGCCGTCTGGATCTTAAGAGACAGATTGTGCCAGTCACTGACATGGGCCCTGGATGGTCACCTGGCAGGCAGCGGCCGACTCACCTTTGGTCTCCATCATCACATGCCCCCATCGATGAGCTCTGACCCCTTCACTGCCTACACCCAACACCAGCCCAAACACACCACCTTTTGCATCTCCCTGAACTGACGCAGTGCTCTGTAAAGACAGGGCCTGCTGTCCATGATGAGGCACGTGTGGCCGGGACCTGCCGGGGAGGACACGGGAAATGAACAGGAATCCCAGGCCACTGTTTTACCAGAAATACCAGACGTCATCCAGTCCAAAACTGCATGTTTCAGAGTTCCTCATCCTCTACCCTGGTCCTCCCTTGCTCCAAATCTCTGCGGAGGATAGCCAGCCCACCTCCCCCAGGTCAGCTCTCCAGCATGAACCCATGGGAGTGTCCAAGCTGGGTGTTATGTTCTGAGCAAACAGAGTGAAACCACCATAGTGCTCGAGACTCTAATCAGCCTTCGTTCAGATGAGCGTCTGGTAGAATGAAAACCTTGGGCATCTTGTGATGACCCACTGGCTGGGAGAGAACCACCGCAGGGAGATGCTCCATAGAAAGATCCGTGCGTCCCCATTCAGGAGCCCAGAGTGAACTGCGCCCCCCCGTGTTGCCCCTCACCCTCGGACTAGAAGCGACGTGAATTTGTCTAGATTTCCCTTAGTCCCCAGGTACTGTTTTCATAGATAGTCTCACTTTCAATATTAAAAAACATAATGACGTGGAGAGGGTAGAGCTCAGGGGTAGAGCACCTGCTTAGCATGCACAACGTCCTGGGTTCAATCCCCAGCAACTCCATTAAAAATATAAATAGACAAACAAATAAAAACCTAATTACCCACCCTCAAAAATAGTGAAAATAACTAGGCTGTTATAATTGAAAAGATTCGTAACAGCTGTATTTTTTGTTTTCATTTTAACCGTGTTTTTGTCTTCACTTTTACAGATCTTTATTCGCTATCAGAGCAATGACTAACCTCTGGGGAGAAAAGAAATTACCTGTTATTTCACTTAACCTAAATACATTGACTTTTATTTTTAAATTAAATATGTAGGAAATGAGTTCATCTGTCTCGGTTGCCTATAAACCCTAGGAGAAACAAATACATTTTATTTATTTGCGGGTTAAGATGGTCTCTCTTCTCATGAAACGCTCACTCACGAAGCCAGAGGAGGCTCTCTCCCAGTGCCCCGCGGAGGAGGCACCCGAGACAGTGGGCTCAGGGTGGGGAAGCTGATGAAATGATTGCCTGACATCCTTCACTCGGATGTAAGTTCCATGAAGGCAGGATGTCTTTTTGGGGTTTTGTTCACTGCTCTATCCCCAAGCCTTTAGAACAATGCCAGCTAGCACTTAGTAGGTGTTTAATAAATCCTTGTGGAATAAGTAAATCAATCATTTATCAATTTATAGTCTTCTCCCATCTCCTCATTGTGTACCAATAACATGGGAAGTGACCACTTTATATTGGAATATGTGTATATATCATTGGGATGATTGCATTGTTCTCTGCGTGGTGAGATAGCATTATTAAATAATCTTTTTAGAGATCTAGCTGTCAGTGTCAAGTTAACCTTGCCAGAAATTAAGGCATACCACAAATCTATAGCGATTAAAAATTGTGGTCCTGGGGCAAGGACAGACAAATGGACCCTTAGCACAGAATATAGGGAGCTCTGAAACAGACTTGCCTGTAATAAGAGCTTAATCTCTGTTAAGGTGGAGCCACAGATCAATAGGGAAAGTTTCTATATAGAAATTCTCCATACAGGGAAGATTTCAATAGAGAGAAAAATGAAACTGGATTCGTACCAAGCACAACATACAGAGGTTCAAAAACATAGAGACTTAAATGTGAAAGATAAAATTACAAAGTTAATTGAAGAAGGTTTAGGTGTAGGAAGGACTTCTTAAATAAACCTCAAGAGCACAAATTATGAGACAAAAAAAAAAAGAATCTGATCCCATCGAAATTAAGAATTTCTGTTCAATGAAGGCTGCGTTGGATAGCAGCGTCAGTCAGATGACATTTGGTGGGTAAATCCCAGCAATATCAAGTAACAATACGCAGGGGGCTCTTCCAGAAAAATGAGCAAAGTATCTGATCAGGCATTTTACAGACCAGAAAAGTCACAGGGTTACAAAGCAAACGAAAAGATGCTCCATTTTTTTTTTCTTTTTTTAATGGAAGTACTGAGGATCGAACCCAGGACCTCCTGCATGCTGAGCATGTGCTCTGCCAGGGAGCTATTACCTTTCCCCGCCCCAAATCGCTTTTAATCAGAGAAGCGTGCTGTCCTTCCTGCTCCATCTTTCAGTTTCAGAGAGTTCATGTCAGTCATTGCCTGGCAGTATTTTTTTATTTCCAAAATTCACGCTCTGTGCCGGAAACATTTACAGTGTTGACACTTGGGTGGGGATGACTTTCAGACACCTTGGGGACAATGGCGTCTCTCAGGGAACCCGACAGCAGGTGAGGAAATGGAAATGTTCCCATTTGTTTGGACTTGGGGATGAATGTGATTCTGATTACAGATAAAACCCCCAGCAGATTCGCCTAGTTTCTATCCAGCGGGAGGAGAGACGTGGCTTGGAGATGTTCAGTGTTGTTTACAGCGAACACCGGTAGATGTTCTGTGTAACCATTACTCGGTGTCTAATGGGTGCATTAAAAGTCTCGCAATTTTGAAATTTATTTCCAGCATCTTCAAGACTGTAATGATGCCAGAGATCTAACTGGGTGTAAGATATGGTAACAGCTATCTGACAACAGCCAGAGAGTTTGGAGTTTGTGTTCCTGGATTTAGTTATTGTATGACCTGGGAAAAGTCACTGAAGCTCCTTGAGCCTCAATCTGTTCATGTGTAAAATGTATGTAAAAAAGAAACCCTGACTGTTGAGACGGAGCAGGAGATAATATGACCAAGATCTGTGTGAACTGCAAAGGGCCCCTGCACATGTTGGCTCTATGCTTGTGGGTGACTTTGGGGTTCTCAGCACCTGTGTTCTAAGGATGCCTTTCCCTTCAGCTCTCATTGGCACATGTGTGTAGAAACAGCCCTGCCCCTGCACCCTGATACCACTACTCTAGTTGACTGGTGGGTGCCTTACCCGCGCTGGGGCCAACACAGTCCCAGCTGTGGGCTGTGGCTGACCGACCCAAGGAGGGTCCCTGAAGGACACGGTGTTCCTTCCTGGTGCCCATGATCATGTGGTGATGCACCTTCTTTGGAGCAGGGTCCAGACAGCCCCACAGCCACACCTCTCTGCATGTCACTGATCTATATGCCATGATTTCCCACCTATGAGGTCTGATCAGTCCCTCTTGGGTTTGTCCACCAGAGAAGCATCTCTAGAGCCAAATATCGATGTTTAAGCATAAAACGACATTTTCCCTTCTCCTTGAAGTCATCATTCTTTTGGAGCACAGCATGCCTCATACACGTAATGAGATGGGATGAGGAGGGAGGCTAGACCATCTCTGATACCACTGCAGAGTCCCGGGTCAGAGCTCTGGCAGTGCTGTGGCTCTGTGCCACGTAGCTGCCCACTCCGAGCTCCCGACAGGGATCTCTTCCAGACCTCCCCATCACAGAGAGAGCTGGCTCTACCTTCTTGCTAGAAACTGTCATTCTCAGACCCACTCTCTGACTCTTCTTCCTTGGGGACGGTCTCTACAGCCACCCAGGTGGCTATGAGATGAGATGTTAGAGAAAGCAACAGGGCACAGTCCACAGCAGTGCACTCACACCAGCATCACCTGTCACCTGTCTCACAAGCGCCATCCACAGCTCACCACTGCACCCAGAGCTGAGGCGACACCCCCCAGTCTCACGACAAAATCCCTTCCACTCGCTCACCCACCCTCTGTCTGGAGAACGCATGCAAGAGGAGTTTTTTGTAACAAGTTATCCTGTCCAAATTCCAGACCTCTTTGCCCTAAGTGCCCGGGCAAGCTTAGAAAGAAGTATTGTTGGGGAATAGAGGACTTCCTGAACTAGATAAAAACATTTGTTTTAAATAGTAATAGTAGGTAGTGGGTGGGTGTATTTCAGTGGTAGAGCACATGCTTAGCATGCATGAGGTCCTGGGTTCAATCCCCAGTCCCTCCATTAAAAACAAAAAACAAACAAAAAAGCTGGCAGAGACCAAGACCATGGTTTGGAAAAATAAATTACTGATAAAAATGAAATAATTCTAAGCCTTCCAATCTGGGAGGGAAAAAAAGCAGACTATATGAAAATTAGAGCAGTTTTGTATTTTACACCAGAAGTTGACACAACATTGTAAACTGACTGTACTTCAATAAAAATAAAATTACAAAAACAATAATAGTAGCTAATATTCACTGAATGCTTATTTTATACCTACCTCTATTTTGTGTGATCTACAAGGTGTATGATTTAATCTTCTGATTTGCGTTTCTAGGAAGGGGCTCCATGCCCCATTTTATAGGTGCGGAAACAGGCACAGTGCAATGATGCTGTTAGTTCGAAGTCACACAGCTAGAATGTGGCTTAAATAGGACTGGCTTTGGAGGTGGGGAGGGTATAGCTCAGTGGTAGAGTGTGTTCCTAGCATGCACAAGGTCCTGGGCTCAATCCCCATTCCCTCCATTAAAAATAAATAAATAAAAACCTAATTACTTCCTTTCTCCAAATGTAAAAAATTAAAAAACTGTGAAATTATTTTTAAAAAAAGCTCAAAGAAGAAAAAAAAAAGGAAGAGTATAGCTCAGTGGTAGAGGGTGTGCTTAGCATGCATGAGGTCGTGGATTCAATCCCTAGTGCCTCCATTATAATAAATAAATAAATGAACCTAATTACTTCTCCCCTCAAAAAAAATAAAGTAAAATAGGGGCTATCAATATATATGTAAAGTGGGAGCTAGTCTGAATATTAAGTACCTACGTGTACATTATTAGAAGTGGAGAAAACAGCAGGAAATCTCATGGGGCCAGCTAAATTGATGTCTAAATTGCTTTTTTATTTTTTTATTTTAATTATTTTCTTATTTTTTAATTGAAGTATAGTTGATTTATAATGTTTGTGTTCTTTGGACCAAGAGATTTTTACTCTAAGTGAAGGAAGCCAGAAAGAGAAAGAAAAATACCATATAATATCACGCATATGTGAAATCTAAAAAAAAAAGAAAATGACACAAATCAACTTATTTACAAAACAGAAACAGTCTCACACACATAGAAAACAAACCTATGGTTACCTGGGGGAAGCGGGTGGGGAGGGATAAATCGGGAGTTTGGGATTTGCAGATACTCACTACTGTGTATAAAATATATAAACAACATGGTTGCTCTATTTTTAAGTGAATCCACGTAGCAGAGGGGCAGTTAATGCAGAGTCTTTTAATTACAGCTGCAGTGATCTGCCTGCTTCTTCCACTGTCATTATTTAATCGAGCCAGTCTGTCTCTTTCCCATCTGACAATGGGACTCTCCCCGAAGGAGAGGTAGATCACGGCATGTTATGTGCTCCGTCCCAGGCCTCTGGGCTGCACTCGGAGTACATCAGAGGCCTTTCCTGGAAGTGGGCAGGCATGTGACTCCCCGTCTCTGGCAGGTTCCCTTAGTAACTCTCTTGCAGGGTTGGCAGGAACCTTGGAGAAAATGAATCCCAAACTCCCTTTGACCGGAAGACAGACCTGGAGTGGCCAGGCCCTTCTCACTTGTGTCACTGTGCTGTAGTCCCTCCCCTCCACTGCCCCCGCCCTCTGCGTCCGTCTCACTCACTCGCGTGGGCCTCCACTGTGTCTAGGAAGAGGGCTCTGGTGACCAGAGATTGACAGTGGCAATCCAGTTTCATGTTCAGGAAGTTTCACCAGGCCCCCACATGGGTGCTGAAAAAGATGTGACAGTATGTGAATGTTGTTTCAGACCCAGGCAAACATCTGTGTCAACACACAGGGTCAGGGCAAGGAACAGATTTCTTCCTCTCCCTGCTTCTTAATGGTAAGTGATGGGATGCAGAAACCACATTTTTTTTCCTGTGTGACAAGTGCTATTCATATGAAGTGATTTGCTTTATTACACCCATGAGATTATTCTAATACCAGGTTTGCTTCCCAGGCAGCCTCTCAGAACGTGGCTCGAATGCATAGGTTGTCCTGCTGCCTTGGAAGGAAAGTTTAAATCAGTGAAGCCGACTTTGCAGGTTGCAGCAATGCCCTGTGACAACCCCTGATGGGAGTTTCAATTCCGAGATCCCGGCCAGTTTGGGTTCAAGGTCACAGGTCCCCAAAAGAAAGAGACATAGAACCTCCGGGGGATGAAGCTCTGGCCTCTGGGCTCAGCTGTGCCTGTGGGTCCAGAAGGCACAGTGTTAGACCTCGGCAGTGAATGTGGGGGAGATTTACAAAGGGAGGACAGACTTACTTTCAAAATGACTCAGACTCCCCTGTGGAAATGAACTGTTTAGATGTAATCAAAGTTCTTAAGGAGGGAAGGTATGGCTCAGTGGTAGAGTGTGTGCTTAGCTTAGTTCAATCCCCAGTCCCTCTGTTAAAAAATAAATAAATAAACCTAGTTACCAACCCCCCCAAAAAAAGATAAACAATCAGTTGCAAAAGAAAAAAATTGAATTTTCTTTTTATTCTCACCATGGAAAATATTACAAAATTGCTTTCAAATGAAGCAATCTGAGAGTATTCAGTCAAGAAATTTAGAAGAAAAAGTATCAAAGGTGTATGTCTGGCAGTTAATTAAACAAAAATATTGTGTTATTTTTCTGGACTATTTTTACGTCTGTGGTGTTTTTCAGCTTTTTAAAATTTATCATTTCTTGGGATTTCTTTTTCAGTCTAAACAAATGTCCTCTTGCACATCTAAAACAAAAGTTCCTAAAATATATATTTTTAAAATTTTCACCAAGTAGATTTTACCCGTTTGATACAGCTATTTTCCCAAGTGTCCCTGTCCGTGTCCTATGGTGCTGAAATGTTGCTTTTTTACTGCAAAAACTCATGACGACAGTGATCTACATCTCAAAGGTCATTTTTAAAATTACAAGACTGAATAGTGAAGTTTGGGGGATGGGGTGGGGAGGGGAAGGGCAGGGAAAGAAAGGAGCACGCCACCCCCACATTTATGTGTGTGGGATGTACGTATGTACATCTTGTTTCTTTGTTTTTTCAAAGAACTTGTTTCCTCTTCCCCTCACGACGCCCCACTCCCCGCCTGCTGCGGAGAGGGATCCTCCTGGGGTGGGGGGTAGACCCAGCGTCTGGCTGCCTCCTAGCAGGTGGAACGCTGCCCCTTGGTTGGGGTGCGCTGTGTGTGGTTCTGTGGCACTTTCAACTGGAACATGCACATATTTTGTCAGGTGTAAGAAATGTTGCCCTTTGGTCCCATTTTTCTTTCTTTTTGAAATGTCATTTGCAGCAAGCGAGTTTGGTATTCCTGGTCCTTCCCATCACCCTGGAGGGTCTGTGAACAGAACTCCTGGAGCTCCGCCCAGGAGCCTTAGCAGACAGGGCCCAGACTGTCCCCCAGCTCCTGTGATGTAGACCTCGGACCACAGCCCTTCTCTCTCTGCACATTCTTGGGCTGCTGTCTTTGGACTTAATGTCTAATCCTTCTGCTGTTTCCATGGTGCCGATGACTCAGCCAGGTCCATCCCTCCAGTCCAGGCCTTGTCCTGAGATGGAGACCCCTGCATCCCACCGTCCCAGGCTTGACCGGCCACCAGAAACTCTGCATCTAGAGCTACTCCCTTTCCTCCCAACCTGCCCCTCCTGGGGAGCCTCTCCCAGCACACAGCTCCCCCAGGCACTCTGCCCTCTACCCCACACCTCACCCCAGGACCCAAGCCGCAGACTGGGGAGGGCTTTCTTTTCTCTTTCCCCTGCCCCCTTCCCTTCCTGCTTCTCACTCCTACCGGCTTCACCCTCCTGTGTCCATCCCTCTTCTCACCTCCCTCTGCTGGCAGAGCCCTGGCTCTGAACCCTGCAGCATCCTCTGACCAGGCTCCTGCCTTTGCCTTCTTTGCATAGCATGGTGCTCTGTACACAGAGTGGCCCTGAGCCAGTCTGCTTAACCCCCTTTATGAGGAACTCATCCCCCCACCTGCCCTCCAGCCCGCCTACTCCAGGGCCCACTGTGAGGTCTTGCTCAGTGTGCATCGGGGGTGGAGGTCCCTGCCTGGCTGCCCACTGACCCCAGCCTGGTGGCACTAGGGCACTCACCCTGGAACCCAGTTTCCAGGCACGGTCTCCACGTGTGCTGCCCTGCCTTGTGCAGTGCTCCCAGCCCGGCCTCCTGCATGGAGGGCAGGTTAGGGGGCCTCCCTCCAACACCTGGCCATGCTGGCTGCCAGCTTGAGCCTGGACCCTGACAACCCTGCAGTGCCTCCAGGGTCCACAGGAGTGTCCTGACACCCCAGTAGGCAGGGGTCACCTTTAATCTGGTTCAGCCTTAACCTTTTGAGTCACCTTGAACCCATGGGAATACCAGCCAGTGGGAGGATGCATAGACTGTGATTAGAACTTGGACCACAACCTCTCTCTCTCTGCACATTCTTGGGCTGCTGTCCTTAGGCTGAGTGTCTGCTCCTTCTGTCACTTCCATGGTGCTGATGACTCAGCCAGGGGACATATCAGTGTCCCCCACAAATTCATATACTGAAAACCTACCCTGCAGTGGTATGGTATGGGGGGGGGGGGCTTTAGGAGATAAAGTAGGTCATGAGGGTGGAGCCCTCATGAATGGGGTTAGTGCCCTTACAAAAGGGACCCCAGGAAAGCTCCCTCCCCACTTCCACCATGTGAAAACACAGAGAGATGCCACAGTCCATGAACCAGGGAGCTCTCGCCAGACACCAGATCTGACAGCACCTTGACCTCGGACTTCCCAGCCTCCAGAACGGTGAGAAGTGAACGGATGCTGTTTCTAAGCCACCCAGTTGATAGTGTTGTTACAACAGCCCAGATGGACTGAGACAAGGGGTCAGGTGGCTTTAATAACAAGATGCTTCATTTCACAAAAGGATTCGTGGCAGGAACCTATTAAGCAGCAAGCTTCCCCAATATACACGTAAAGCCCAATTTCATTTACTAGAAAATTAAATGATCGCTTTTAAGGACAGTATGATATTAAGGGCTCAGCTCTGGGATCACACGTCCTCTGAAGGACTCTTCAGTGCCCGCAGACCTTGGCAGACACATCACTTTGCAAAGCTATTCGGTGCACAAGGGATGCAATGCTTTTTTCCCCTCGGTGGTCCTAGGTTTTATGGGCATTTGATTTTAATCTGGTTGTCATTTTGGTAGAGCAAAGCAGGTCTCCACTGATAATGGCACTCCCACTGTCCTCACCCCATGTGGCGGGAGGACATCCACGCTCGAGAATCAGGAACGTTCTGTACTTCGACAAGAGACTTTTCCTACATTCCAGCAAGGATCAGTCTCTAAAGGTCTTCCCCTTTTTTGGCCAATTTCTCCCTGTGAGGTTGAACCAGATTTTATCTGAAGCTCCCTCCATTGGATTCTTGCTTCTCCAGATCAGATGGGCTGTGACTGCGGAGTTCTGGCACTGACCTCCCAGAGTCAGCCCAGACCTCACAAGTTCAGAGCATGGCCTCAAGCATCCTGTCTCACTTCCGGCACCCAGCACAAATTCCACAGTCCCCAGGCCACCTGGACTTCTGACCAACTGCCGCAAATTACAGTTTCATTATAAAGGTACAGATCAGGACTAGCCAAAGAATGGGACACACGAGGTGGGATCTGGAAGCCTCCTGGTCCTCTCCCTATGGAGTCAGGGCATCGAACCCACCTGGTACAGATTTGGTCACCTACCAGGGAGCTTGCCCAAACCGTGGGGTCCAGGGTTTTTATTAGGGTTTCATGATGGAAGCAGGATTGGTTGAATCACTGGCCATGTGGAACTCAGTCTGCAGCCCCAGTTCCCTCCCTGGATGTTGGGAGGTTAGGCTGATAACACTTGGCTCAAAGCCCCAACCCTCTAATCACTAATCAATGGCTGGTCCTTGTGGCCCTGCCAGCCCCTATCCTGAGTCATCTCATTAGCATAAATGCAGGTGTGACCGAAGGGACCCCCCATGCCTGACAAAGGCACTCCTGTCACTCAGGAAATCCCACGGATTTGTAGGTTACCTCCCAGGAACCAGGTACAAAGACCAGAAAGATTTTTTACTACACAACAAGTTCATTAGAAGTTAGCAAATATGCTGCGGTTACTGGTTTAGATTCTAGAATAAGACTGGAAGATTCGAAACCCAGTTTCACACCAGCTGTGCGACCTTGGGCAAGTCACTGAACCTCACCTTCCTCATCTGTAAAATGGGGATGATGATACTTCACTTACCTCATAGGATGGTAGAGGCAATGAAATAAAATAATGTGTGTTAAGTGTTTTTAACAGTTTTTCACAAATAATACACCTTCAATTGTTACTTGTCACTCTGTTTATAAAGAAATGCCATCAGGGTCATAAAATATTATCTAGACACAAAACCTAACTTTAAAATGTTGATTTTCTTAAGCTGTGGCTTTATACATCAAAAATCAATTGATGATTTATCCCTAGTCAGCAAAGTTCAAGTGAGTCAAAATGATATTAAATGCATGATATACTTCCCTGCCTTGAAAGTATTCATTTGTCTGTCCACTTAAGTTTTACTGGACCTGCTGCTCACTGGCAGCTGTGACCAGAGGTGGGGCCGTTGCTGTGGGCAGTCTCTCCCCTGCCCTCAGGAGAACCTTCTCAGCCCCAGGACAGAAGTAAGCCATAGGAACGTCTTAGTTCTGGCTGTTATAACAAAGTGCCATCAACTGGGTGGCTTACAACAACAGAAATCTATTTCTCACGGTTCTGGAGGCTAGAAGCTCAAGATCAGGATCCAGCAGGGTCAGGTTCTGGTGAGGGCTCTCTTCCTGGGTTGCAGATGGCCATCTTCGCATATCCTCACGTGATGGAAGGGACAGGGGAGCTCCCTGGGGTCTCTTATACGGTCACTAACCCCACTCAAAGCCCCCACCTCCTGGTACCATCCCATCGGGGGTAGGATTTCAGTATATGAATTTAGTGGGGACATAAGCACCCAGACCATAATAAGGAGCAAGGGACTGTGGGGAACAGAGGTAGCTGGTCATTCATCCTTGTTCCTGGATGCTGTCTCTGCCCATCAGCAAGGTCAGTGGATCCCTGACATCAGCTCAAGGCAGGTGGTTCCGGGCAACCCCCTGGGGCCTGGAATCCATTCAGTAGATCCTAGCCAGCCTTTTTTTTAATGACATAGAATGAAAAATTGATGTACCTTAAAGGGTATCTAGGGTAATTTGGGGTTCATACGTAAATGCCCTGGCCCTGATGTAAAATGCATGTCTTTCAGTTGTGTGAACTGAAAAGTGTGAAAAGCCCTGAGCTCCAAGGCAAATGGCTGCCACTTCTCACCAGGTGGCTGTGGGGGCCTCGGGGGAAGGACAGGGCTCTGAGAGAGGCCTCGGGTCCTGAGCCGAGGGGGGCGGGAGGCCAGCACTGCTCACAGCCTGGTGCTCTCCCAGAAGCTCAGAAGGCTGGCTCGTGTGACCAGAGCCAGCCTCAGCTAGGTGGCCGGGGCAGCCCTACCCATGGGAGCAGCTGGGGCATCAGGGTCCCCAGACACACAGCTGGCTCCCAGGCCCCCAACCCCCAGACTCTGACAGCCACCAGCCAGGAGGCCCGGGTTGGGGTTTCAGGGGCTCGGGTGTCCTCCCCACTGGCCTGGACACCAATGCCTAGGAGCTGCCAGCCATCGGCGGGGAAGGGGAGCAGAGCGAGAGTTGTGTGTGTGCAGGGGCATGGTTCCGGCACATTCCAGAGCCATGAGAGAGAGGGAGAAAGAGAGAGAGAGAGTGAGATCTGATGTGTGCCTCTCTGTGTACGTACAGGTGTGCATCTTGGTCTTTAAATTTCCAAACCTGCCCAGTTTTCCCGGGACACTTATCCCATGTGAAGTCTGCATCCTGTGGGTGATGTTGATGAAAATAATCCATGAACAATCAACAGGAAGAAGAGAAAAGAGTTTTATTTGAGCCAAATGGAGGACTAGCCCAGAAGCCCGCTTCCCAGATGTCTCTGAGAAACTGCTTGGGAGAAGCAGGGTTCCAGCCCAGTTTTATATCTTGTCAGAACAGAGAACATTAAACAAGTCAGGGATACATTTCTTCAAGGTTGTAAAAAACAAAAAAGCCCAGCACGTACACGTCCAGTACATATAGTACGGCCCTGGCCCCTGGGACAGGAGACATCATCCAAGGAGGACTAGTACTGGTGTCCCGGGAAGAGGGGCATTTAATCTTTATTTTTAACATTTTTACTTCTGGTCAGTGTGCCCTTTTCTTTAATATTGAAAGCAGGTGTACAATGTATGTTTGATAAGCCACAAACAGGCCATTGTAGTAAGCATCAAATTCAAGTTAACTCATGTATAAGCCAGAATGACTTCTCTGTATCCTAAGGTGTGAAAATTACTTTTATTGGTGACTTTACCCCTAAAGTTCTACGCTGCACTCAGCCCTTCTGCAGCACTCCCTACAAAGCCCAAGGGGTTAGGAAGAAGGTTCATGGCCACCCACCCACACTCCTTGGAGGTGCTGTCGGGAAGAAGCTGGAGCCACGCCAGGCGGGTGCAGGCTGGAGCTCCAAGGCAGTGCATGTCTGTGAGCACTCAGGTGTGCATCTTCTCTGGAATAATCTTCCGTTGATTTTTTTAAAATTTGTCTTTACCTCAGGTATGAATTGTGTGACTTCCAGACTGCAATTAAGCTTTTCCTTCACTGCAGCTGGAATCAGACAACTCAATTGTGGAATCAAGGCACTCTCAGGAGTGCAGCTTGGGTTTCTGAGACCCAGACATCCTTGTTCAGCCCCAGCTTCAGCTAGTTCTGACACTGACCTTCGGAGGGACACACTGACATTCTTCTCTTTCTCGCTCCCTGTCCCTAGCACATTGCCCATTTCTAAGCAAGTCTTTGTCTCCCTGCCCTAAAAGCCCACTCATTAGGATGGAGTTTTTTTTTTAAAAAATGGTGTATTCTCTGCAAAAGATTGTTACCAAGTCCAAACTCATTCTGCCCACTGCACAACAGGCCAATAAATCAGGAGAGGAGATGTTGGGGCAAGGAATAATGACTTTTTTTGGAAAGCCAGCAGACCGAGAAGATGGGGGAATAATGTCCTGGAAAACCATCTCCCCAAGTCAGAATTCAGGCTCCTTTTATACTAAAAAAAAAAGGAGGAAGTGTGCTTGGTTGTTGCAAACTTCTTGGTGTCGTAATTCTTTGTTCTTGGAATGCTTTGTTCTTGCCGCTGTCCACGTGGGTCAGTTCATGGTGTCCCTGTAAACCTCCAACAAAGCAAACTTTATTTTCTATTCTGCAATTTGTTATCTTTATATGTATGGAAAAGTGTTAATATCCTTAAAGATCAGGGCCTTGAGAACAGGCTACAGGCAACATTCTTTTACAAAAGGTGCAGAGCCGGCAAGACTAAGCACAGGAAACAGGGCGCAGGGTTAGAGCCAGAGCAACAGATCTAATATGGAGTCAGATTTGTTCTTTTCTGTTACAAGATCACATTTCATTGCTTTAAAAAAAAAAAAATCCATTTTCAAATAAAAGTTCCCTCTCCCAGATATCTGCACAGCTAACTCCTCATCTCCTCCAAGCATTTGCACACTTTTGTCACCTTCTCAGTGAGGCTGTTTGATTTTACACCCTCCTCTCCCATGCCACCCCCTCTGCCCGAGCACCCCAGGTCCTCTGTTTTATTCACAGCCATTACAGACTCATAATCACATGTTTTATGGACTTACTATTTTTTATAACAAACTCATAATCTCTTCTTCAGTTGACATTTTTGATACCAATTGTTCATTCTTTGTCTGTCTCACCTACTGGAATGTAACACCCCCAGGGCAGGGATTTTTGTCTGTTCATTCATGTGCCCTGAGCACCTAAAATAATTCCTGTTACATGATTATTTGTGGAATGAATGAAATAACAGGATCTTTGTTATTTTCTTTTTTTTTGTTGAAGTCTAGTCAGTTTACAATGCTGTCAATTTCTGGTGTACAGCATCATGTTTCAGTCATACATATACATGTGTGTATATATATATATATATACATATATATATTCCTTTTCATATTTTGCATTATAGGTGACTACAAGATACTGAATACTGTTCCCTGTGCTATACAGAAGCAACTTGTTGTTTAACTGTTTTATATATAGTAGTTAGTGTCTGCAAATCTTGAACTCCCAATTTATCCTTTCCCACCTCCTTCCCCCCTGGTAACCTTGAGTTTGTTTTCTATGTCTGTGAGTCTGTTTCTGTTTTGTAAGTAAGTTCATTTGTGTCATTTTTTTTTTTTTTTAGATTCCACGTATGAGTGATGTCATATGGTATTTTTTTAAATCTTTCTGTCTTACTTCACTTAGAATAACGACTTCCAGGTGCACAGAATCTTTGTTGTTTTAACGAATCCACCTTGTTGATCTTAAAAAATGCACACGTGTCCATATATTTTGGCATTTTATTTCTTCAGCAGCTGAGTCTTTAAGTAAATATGGGTGAGGATTAATGTCATCAAATGCTCCAGAACTTTGAAATTGCTCAGTGTTGAGAGGGGAGGAGTGTGTGTGTGTGTGTGTGTGTGTGTGTGTGTGTGTGTGTGTGTGTGTGCATGTGCACAATCCCCTAAACTGATACAGATAGTAAAAAGGGCAACCTAGAATTCGAACTAGATTGGGTGGAGAAGGTGCTGCTACACTGGGCATTGAGCTCTGCCAGATAACATATCCCTCATCATTTTAGCAAACTGCCAACACGTAAAAGTTTCATATAAATAAAACTCCCATCTTCAATTTCCTGCCCTCTGTAACGCTGAGCAGAATACCTGCCAAATAAGAGTTGTTCATTAAATGTTTGTGGAATTATGTATTCACATATATGTAATTATAATAGCCAGATGATATCAACGTTGATCAAGAAAATCAGCTAAAAATTGAAAATATACACTAAAAACACCACTTTCAACATTGTTCATGTTGAAACAAGTGCTTAAATCACAGTACTTGATAGCATTTACAGACTTCTTGATTACATTGAAAATTAACAAATAAAAGTGGGTGTCCCTATTAACCATAGTAAGAATTTAGCATAGCACATCTTTATGTGTTTGACCTTAGAAAGTACATTGCAGGAGCCATTTTAACTTTATACATATATGATGTAAATACGGAGTAAGTTTTTCTTTTGAAGACTTTATTATATGCTCTTATTTTAAAGGTATATATCAGTGTTGCCCAACTTTGCCACATATCAGAATCACCCAGGAACCCTTAAAAAGTACTGCTGTCTGGCTTTTGGCCCCAGCCGTTATGATATGATGGGCATAGAATTTAATCTGTACATTGGGATTTTTCTTTTTCTTTTTTAATTGAGGTATATTTGATTTACAATGTTGTGCTATAATAGGATTTTTAAAAGTTACCCAGATGATTCTGATACAGGAAAATGGTGCACAAAGAGGTTGGCCATGTCCCAGGTCTCAGATGAGTCCCTGGGTTGAGCTCCATTTAGTGAGGGTCCTTGGCTTCACATGAGAAGGAATTCAAGAGTGAGCCATAGTTGAGTAAAAGTAGATTTATTCAGAGAGACGTGCACTCCATAGACAGAGTGTGGGCCGTTTGGGAAGGCGAGGGAGTGGGAGGCCACAAGGCATGAGGGTGGGTGTTTGATTTAAAGTGAAAGCAGATACACACGCCATAGACAGAGGCTGGCCATCTCAGCTGGAAGGGAGAGCATCCACGAGGTGTGCAGTGCTGCTAGTTTTCATGGGCTGGGTAACTTCATATGCTAACAACTGGGAGGACCATCCCAACTTCTTTGGGGAAGGGGCTGGGATTCCCAGGAATTGGGCCACCGCCCACTTTTGGACCTTTTGTGGTCTGCCTCAGAACTGTCATGGCGCCTGTGGGAGTGCCATTTACCATGCTAATATATTACAATGAGTGAGTGTATAATTAAGCTCAAGGTCTACTGGAAGTTGGATCTCCCACAATCTTGGGCCTCAATGTCTACTGGGAGTTGAATTATCCACCATCTTGGTGCTAATTACGTATTATTCCTTTAATGACTGTGCCCTGCCCCCTTCCTTCCTGTCTCAATTCTGTTACACAACAAAGTTTAGGAACCCCTGGTACATGCAACGTGTAAACAATCATCAGATGTAGCACCTTAGCCAACCCCAGTACTCCTTGATTCCTGGATTTATCCCTTTACTCACTGTGCATTTGCATGAATAAACACTGTACCAACTACCTGTCAGGCATTGCGCCGATGCCGGGCACGTAGTGGTGAATGAAAAAGACATAGCCTTACCCTCAAGCAATGTTAGTGTGGCAGAGGAAGGCACACAATATACCAGTAAATACATCAACACTTAAAAATGTTATTAAAGATGGTGGAAAGTGAAGGTCAAGATGGGAAGTTGTTATGGAGGAGGAACGGGGTCCAGGAAGCAAGACAGCATGGCTGAGTCCTCCAAGGTAGGATAGACTATGGCAAGGTCTAAAGACAAACACAGGGCTGACATGGCCCAAGGGAGAGGCCCAAGAGGAGATCAGAGGGGATCATCTGGCACAAGGCTTTGGGGGCCATGCCAGCGACTTTTGCCTTGGACTTGGAACCTTGCGAAATGGTTGGTTACTTTGAATTGAGCAAGGGAGTAGGGAGAGGGGGAGACAAGGTACCAATGAACCATTTTAAAAGTTCTTGGTGGAGGCTGTGCATACATTAAATCAAGAAATGCTAGTAGGTGGAGAAGAACAGTGCTGTGAGAGAGACTGAGGGAAGTGGTTGAATCTACCATGTATTTTGAGGGAGAACCCACTGGAGTAACTGATGAATTACACAAGTGCTGCAAGGAAAAGGAAGGAATCAAAGATAAATCCAATTTGTACTGAGAAGGTGGGTGAATCTTGATGTCATTTTCTGGGAAGGGAGTTAGTTGGTGGGCAATTGGGAATGGATGTGGATTTGGGAGTAAAATCAATCATTGATTTAACATATTAAGTTTGAGATGCCTGTTAGACATCTTTGGAGATGGCATATACCCAGTTAAATAAACCAAGACCAAGACAGAGAAACAGAACATTATCAGCTCCCCCAGAAATTTCCTTGTTCACCCTTCTAGAAACTAACCTCCTGAAACTTTTCTGAACTCAAGAATTAGTTCTGATCATTTTTTTCTGTGAACTTCTTTGGATTTTTCTACATGTAAGCTTATGTCAGGTGTGAATACAGTTAGTTTAGATTTACTCCTGTTAATGTATCACAGTTTTTCTTATTTCATTGGCTAAAGCCTCCAGGACATTGCTGATTACAAGGGGCAAGAATGGGACGTCCTTCATTATATGTAGATGACATAGTGCTATATGTAGAAAACCCTACATAAAGACTATGTAAACCCTATGTAAAGACTCCACACAGAAACTACTAGA
Source organism: Camelus ferus (assembly GCF_009834535.1). Classification (NCBI taxonomy): domain Eukaryota; kingdom Metazoa; phylum Chordata; class Mammalia; order Artiodactyla; family Camelidae; genus Camelus; species Camelus ferus. The sequence continues at coordinate 23,860,811 of NC_045722.1, read as the reverse complement.
ACTGATAAATAACTCAGCAAGATAGTGAGTACAAGATTAACATATGGAAATCTGTTGCATTTCTTTACACTAACAATGAAATATCAGAAAGGGAAAGTAAAAAAAAAAATTCTCTTAAAATCACATCAAAAAAATACTTAGGAATAAACCAAAAAGATACATGCACCCCAATGTTCATAGCAGCACCATCTACAACAGCCAAGACATGAAAACAACCTAAATGCTCATCGACAGATGACTGGTATATATATAAAATGGAATACTACTCAGTTGTAAAAAGGATTGAAATTATGTCATTTGCAGCAACATGGATGGACCTAGATATTATCATACTAAGTGAGGTAAGTCAGATAAAGACAGATACCATATGATATCACTTATATGTGGAATCTAAAAATAGTACAAATGAAATTATTTACAAAACAGAAACAGACTTACCTAGGAAAAAAAAAAAAACATGGTTACCAAAGGGGAAAGGGATGGGGAAAGGGATGGGGAAGGAGTAAATTAGGAATTTGGGATTAGTAGATACAATATAAAATAGATAAACAATAAGTTTATACTGTATAGCACAGGGAACTATATTCAACAGTTTGTAATGACCTGTATTGAAAAACAATATGAAAAAGAATGTATATGTATAACTGAATCACTATGCTGTACACCAAAAACTAACAACATTGGAAATCAACTATACTTCAGCTTTTTAAAAAAGTGGGACATCCCTGCTTTGTTCTTGATCTTAGGTGCAAGGCATTCAGTCTTTCCTCATTAAATATATTAGCTGTCAGCTTTTCAGAGATGCCCTTTATCAGGTTGAGAAAGTCCCCTTCTATTCCTAATTTGTTGAGAATTTTTATCATGAATGGATGTTGGATTTTTTTTAATTACTTTCTCTGCATTTTCAGCATCTTCTGAGATTATTATATGGTTTTTGTCCTTTATTCTCAACATACTACATTACACAGATTTATTTTCAGATATTAAAACAAACCTGAATTGTTGAGATAGATCCAAATTGATCACAACATATAATCTTTTGTTGTTGCTGAATTTGGTTTTTTCATATACTCTTAAGGATTTTTTAAGTCATGTTCATGAAGTATATTGGTCTGTAGTTTCTTTTCTTGTGGTATCTTTATCTGGTTCTGATATCAGAATGGTACTGACTTCATAGAATGAGTTGAGAAGTGGTCACTCCTGTACTTTCTGAAAGCATTTTTTAAGGATTAGTGTTATTTTTTTATTTAAATATTTGGTAGAATGCACCAGTGAAGCCATTTTAGATTAGGCTTAATCTTTTTTATTATCAATTCCAGTTCTTTACTTGTTATTGGTCTATTCAGATTTTCTGTTTTCTTCTCATGTAATCTTTGGTAATTTGTGTACATCTAAAAATTTATCCATAACATGTGAGTTTTCTGATTATTTTGCGTGAAGTTGTTCACCATATCCCTATGTAATACTTTGGATATATGTGGATTTGGTACTGTTGTCTCCTCTTTCATTTGTGATTTTGGTAATTTGTGTCTCTTCTGTTGAATTCTTGGTCAGTCTGGCTAATGATTTGTCAGTTTTGTTAATATTTTCAAAGAACCAACTTTGACGTTTCCCTTTGTTTTTCTGTTTTCTATTTTCTGTTTTCTATGTCATTGATTTATATTCTGATCTTCACTTTGTCCTTTGTTCTGCTTGTTTTATGTTGAGTTTGCTCTTTTTTCTAGTTTCTCAAAATGGAAGCTTAGTTTATTTGTTTGATTATCTTCATTTTTGGACACAGCCTTTAGACTTTTTTAGTCCCATTTTTTTAAATTAGCATGTTGTATAGTTGACTTTTTTGTGCACAGTGATGAGTTTAACACATGAATAGATTTGTTAAACCATGACTACAGGGTAGTTTCATCACCTCATGAGACTCCCTCAAGCTGCCCCTTTGCAGTCAGCTCTTCCTCCATTCCTAACCACTGACCATATTGGTCTGTTCTCTTACCCTACAGTTTTGCTTTTTCCAGATTATCATAGAATTGGTGTCATACAATATGTAGTATTTGGGGGCTGGCTTCTTTCATTCAGCATAGCACAATTGAGATTTACCCCTGTTTTGTGAATTAATAGTTAATTCCTTGTTATTTCTGAATGGCGTGTCATTGTATGGGTGTACTGCAGTGTCTTCATTCACCCTTTGAGGGATGTCCCCATTTTTGGCTCTCAGAGGTAAAGTGGCTGTGACCATCGATGTGCAAGGTTTTTAGGGAACTAAGTTTTCATCTCTCTAGAATAAATACCTAGGAGTGAGACCACTGGACTATGTATAAGTGTATGTTTCGCTGCCAAGCTATATTCAAAGTGGTTTTTGCTTCGTGGATTTTGAAGCTCTGTTGTTTGGTCCATATATATTTTGGATTGTTATGTCTACTCGGTGAGTTGAACTTTCTATCATTACATAACATCTGTCTTAATTCTTGGTAATTCCTCCTGCTCTGAAGTCAACTGTATCTGATGTTAATATGAACACTCCAACTTTCTTTCAGTTAATGTTTTCACGGTATATTTTTGCCATCATTTACTTTTGACCTGCCTTTGTCATTGTATTTAAAGTGGGTTTCATGGAGATAGCGTATCATTGAGTCTTATTTTTTTAACCCATTCTAGTAATCTCTGTCTTTTAATTGGTATATGTCAACCATTTGCATTTAATGGATTTATTGATAGGTTTGGGTTCAGGTTGACAAAGTTATTATTTGTTTTCTCTTTGTTCTCTCTTTTTTGTATTTCTCCTTTCCTGTCTTTCTTTGGAATACTTGAATATTTTTTAGCACTTCATTTTAATTTATTTCTTGTTCTTTCTCTTTGTACAATTTTAGTTGATTTCTCTAGAGATTACAGTATTCATGCTTATCTTTTCACAGTCTGTGTAGAATTAGTATTTTATCACTTCACATGGAATGTGGAAACCTTACAACCACTTAGGTCCCTGACTTTCCCTCTTTATTTGTAAGTTTCTTATGTTTTACATGCACATACACTGAAAACCCCATCAGACAGTGTTATCATTTCTGCTTTTAATCATTATATATACATATAATAGAAATGACCCCCAAAAAAACAGTCTTTTATATTTACCCACACAGTTGTCATTTCTATTGCTCCTCATTCTTGATGCTTCAAGTTCCCCTTTCATATCATTTCCCTCCTGTCTGAGGAACTTCCTTTAGCATTTTTTAGAGCCATTCCAGTGACTAATTTTCTTTATTTCCCCTCATCTGAGACTATCTGTATTTCATCTTCATTCTTGAAGATTATTTATGCTGGATAGAGAATTCTGAGTTAACTGTTCTTTTATGACATCCTTTAAAAATGTTGTGCCTCTGTGATTTCCAAGAAGAAATCTATAGTCATTCAAATCATTGTTCTTCTAGTCAGAAATGCAGTGATTTTTCCAGGCTGCTGTCAAGATTTTTGCCTTGTATTTGGTTTTCAGCTGTTTGATTATAATATGTCTGGGATTGGATTTCTTTGATTTTTTTCCTTCATTTGGAATTAGTTTGAGTTTCTTGAATCTGTAAGTTTGTCTTTCACTAAATTTGGGGAGATTTCAGCTACTATTTCTTCAAAATGTTTTTTTCTGCTCTAGACTCTTTCTCTTGGAACTCTGATGACTCAAATGATCAACATTTTGGGACTTTTTTACAGGTCTCTGAGTCTCTTAATTTTTTTCTCAATATTTTTCTCTCTGATGTTCAAATTAGACAATTTCTATTGATTTCTCTTGCAAGTCAGTGACTATTTTCTTGTGTTATGTCCATTTTGTGATTGAGCCTGTCCAGTGAATATTTTAGTTTCAGTTATTATATTTTTATTTCTAAAATCTTCATCTGATTCTTCTGTATATCTTTTATTTCTTTGCTGAGACTTTCTACATTTTTAATTGTTTGGTCTTACTTCTAGGAGCATGGTGATAACAGAAGCTAGTGTCTGGTAATTCCAACATTCTTGTCTTCTCAGAGTTGGCATATGCTGATTCTCTTTTTCTCTTACCAGTTGAGATTTTCCTGGTCATTCATATAACCATGTAATTTGGATTGCATGCTGGACATTTTGAATATTATGGTATGAAAATCTGGGCCTTGCTTAATTCTAAGGAAGAAGTCAGTTTTTTGTTTTTTGATTTATTTTAGCAGGCAGTTGATCTGGTTAAGTTCCAACTTCAGGTTCTGGCCTTTCTACTTTGGGATGTGGTTCTAATGTCAAGTCTGTTTTTAGAGTCTTTACAATGTTACTTGGATCTTCCCAGCTATGTACCACTCAGTGTCAACTCTGGGACCTGGATAGTAGTTAATCTTGTAGTTCTATTATCAAAGTCTTTACTGTATTAGTTAGGCTTACCCATGCATGCCCAGCCTGGAATTGAGCCAGAAGTCCTATATCACTTTATAGGGTCACTCTCTTGAGAGCCTCCTCTTTGCAATCTTCCTGACACTTTTTGGCTCTCTTAGCTTCTTCCAGGGTCCTCTAATAAGAAAACTGGGGCTTTAGTATCTCTGCACTGTTTTGTGCTTCCCATGACTTTACCTGTGTCTGAGGTCAAGTGATGAGAAGACAAAGAGAAAAAGAAGCAATGAGCATTTGCACCAAACCCCTGAGACCACAGCTCTTGTGGTCAGAAAGAAGGGTTTTCCTCCTTGAGCATTTTAGCTACATGCCTGGAAGCCACTGCCACCACTCCTGCCGCTGCCAAGTTACAACCTCTCCACTGGGTTTTTAACTTTCATTTTCTAAAGATCAATTTCTGTTCAGGTATAATTAACATATCATAAAATTCACTTATTTAAAGTGTATGTTATTGAGTCCAAACTCGTTCTGCTTGCTGCATGACAGACCAATAAATCAGGAGATGAGGTGTTGTGACAAGGAATAGCGACTTTATTTGGAAAGTCAGCAGACCAAGAAGATGGCACACTAATGTCCTGGAGAACCATCCTCCCCAGGTCAGAATCCAGGCTTCTTTTATACTAAAAAGGGGAAGGGGTGTGGTTGGTTGTTGCAGACTTTCTGGTGTAGGAATTCTTTGCTGTTGGAATCCTTTCTTCTTGCAGCTGTCCAGATGGGTCAGGTCATGGTGCCCCTGTGAAACCTCCCACAAGACAAATTTTATTTTCTGTTCTGCAATTTGTTATCTTTGTATAAGTGCAAAAGTGTTAATATCCTTAAAGGTCAGAGCCTTGAGAATAGGCTCTCCTGTATATTTCAGGCTAAAGGCAACATTCTTTTACAAAAGGTGCAGAGCTAGCAAGACTAAGCCTAGAAAACAGGGCACAGGGTTAAAGCCAAAGGAACAGATCTAATAGGGAGTCAGATTTGTTCTTTTCTATTACATGTACAGTTAATTGGTTTTTAGTTATGCACAGATTTGTGCAACCATCAACAGCTTAATTTTAGAACATTTTATCACCCCAAAAAGAATTCCCATACCCTTAATGGTAAGTCCCAATTGCCTCCCCCCCAGTTCCAGGTGACTATTGATCTATTTTCTGTTTTTATAAATTTACCTATTCTGAACATTGCGTAGAAACTGAATCACATAATGTATTATCTTTTGCGATTAGCTTTTTTCACTTAGAATAATGTTTTCAAGGTCCATTCGATGTTGTAGCATGTATCAATATTTTATTCTTTTTATTGCTAATAATATTCCATTGTATGGATATACTACATATTTATCTATTCATCAATTGATGAACATTTGGATGTTTCTACTTTTGGCTATTATGAATAATACTGCTGTGAAAATTGATATACAAGTATGTTTTCATTTCTCTTGGGCATATATGTAAGAGCAGAATTACTTGTTCATTTGGTAGCTCTGCATTTAACCTTCTGAGGAATCACTCAATTTTTTTTTCCAAAGTGGGTGTATCATGTTACATTCCCACCAACAGTGTATTGAAGGGTCCGGTTTCACTACATCCTTGTCAGCACTTGTTATCATCTGTCTTTTTGAGTATAGACATCCTAATAAGTGTGAAGTGTCTCATTGTGGCTTTGATCTGTATTTCCCTCATGATGCCATTGGGCATCTTTCCATGTAATTATTGACCATTTGTATATGTTCTTTCAGAAACTGTCTATTCAAATCCTTTGCTATCTTTTTTTGTTTATTTGTCTTTTGATTATTGAGTTGCAAGGACTGTTTATATATCTAGATATAAGTACCTTATCAGATACAGGATTTGCAACTATTTTTTTCCAGTTCTGTGGATTGGCTTGTCACATTCTTTATGGTGTCCTTTGAACCAAAACCATTTTTAGTTTTGATGAAGTCCAATTTATTTATTTTTCTTTAGTTGCTTTGGCTTTTCTATCATACCTAAAAAAAACCATTGCCTAACCCAAGATCACAAATATTTACTTCTATGTTTTCTTTGAAAACTTTTATAGTATTAGCTTTTACTTTTAGGAAATATGTGGTTCATTTTGAGTTAATTTTTGTGTACATTGTGAGGTAGGAATCCAACTTTATTCTTTTGGATGTTGATATCCAGTTGTCTAAGCATCATTTGTTGAAAATAACTTTTTCTCTCCACTGAATTGTCTTAACACCTTTGTCAAAAGTCAGTTCACTATAAATGTTAAGAGTTTATGCAAATACCACAGCACCTTAATTATTTTAGATTTGTAATAAATTTTGAAACTAGTAAATGTGAGACCTCTCTTTTTCAAGGTAGTTTTGACTATTCTTGGTCCCTTGATAATCTTATTACCAGTTTATCAATTTCTGCAAAAAGTCCAACAGGGATTGTAATAAGAATGCACTTAATTTTTACATCAGTTTGAGGAGTATTACCATCTTAGTAATATTAAGTCTTCTGAGCCATGAACATGGTATGTCTTTCAACAGCAGTATTGGAAGCTAGGAGACAATGTATTAATAACTCCAGTGTGCTCAGTGCAAATACTTGCAAATCTAAAATTCTATTCCCAGTGCAAATATCTTTACAAAACGAAAGAGAACGAAGTGAGTATTTAGAGACAGTATAGATAAATCTTCAAAGATTATGGCTGCCAAGGAGAGCAGAAAAAGGAATGGCAGCTGGAGGGAGATATTAAGTCCATTTTTAGGATGAGAAGTTTGAAAGCACAATCAGGTAGAGAAGGAGAAATTGATAATACGGTACAAACTGGGGATAATTGGAGGGACTGGCCCTTAGTAAACCTTTAGTAGGTGAAGAGGGTAGTATACAAAGGAAGATAATGTGAGAGAAATATGAAGGATAAGGGTACAGAAGCTGAAGAATTGCTGATGGGGAGATCGTGAGGTTCTCCGCAGACCACTGCATGGAGCAGGCAGCAAAGTTGCCAGATGAGACTGAAGAGACTGTTAGAGATTAACAGGAAATGGGCTGTTGGATATGACTGGAAAGTAAAATTTCTAAGGAAATACGACAGTTTGGCAGCTTTGAGGGCTTATTGGAGGGATATGGTATAAATCTGAAAAAAGTCCAATCATCAGAGTTTTAAGATTTTTTCCAGCAGTGATGCTGCTGGTAGAGTGCAGAGTAAGTGGAAGGGAGGAGTAGGAAGATGAGCACAGTGTTATTTGTAAACACATGGCTGTGAGTTGAACCACAGTCTGTTAGTCTGGGCAAGGAAGAGGCTGAAGTATGAGAAGTGACACGATTGACAAGAATGGAGTTCCAGAGAAGTGGCAGCCTGGCGGACGCACAAAGGATACCTCACAGAAATTGGAGATTCTCTTTGGAATACTAAGTGACCTACTGAATAAGTTGGTATTAACTCTGTCTGCACATCCTAATCTCCTGGGGGACTTTAAAAAACGTATCAGTGGGCTCCAACCCCATTGATTCAGAATCCCTGAGCATCTACGGCTTTGAAAAGAGCACAGGCGATTCGCATATGCAGACAGAGCTGATCATCAGTACAGCCAAGCCTGGAGCATTGGGGGACCTTGGGGCTGGAAGGCAGAGATGCCACTTTGTACCACCCCCGATGGCACCACATCCATACAGACCACAGTGACCCTATTTGGAAGGTTGTAGTGGTTGAGCACATTCTACGATCAAAGACCCACTGGAGGAGAAGTAGACACATGAGAGTATTGGGGATTTAAAATATCTAGAGCAGTAATTCTCAGCCCTGGGGAGAGTCAGCTTTGAAAAACATCTCAGTGCTGAGACAGCACCCCAGACTAATTACAGCAAAATCAGTGAAGCTCAGGCTAAGCCAAGACTTAAAAAAACTCCCATGATATTTCCATTGTTCTTCTAGAAGCCTTGTGGAGAGGGCTGTGCCTTTTTTTTTTTTTTTTTTCAAGATGGGGAACACTGGTTGGAGTGCAGGTTTGGAAGGAGATTTGATCATTTCTGTTGGGGTCATGTGGGGATTGAGGTATCTGTGCTTCATCCAGGTGGAACTGTCGAAGAGACCATTAGCGCTGGCTCTGGTGCTCAGGAGAGAAGGCTTAAGCTGAAGTGAGGAAGCTCCCCCCACACTGGGGGAATTGTTGATCGCTGTGTATTTTTAGAACATATTAGTTGGGGGATGTTCCATTGAAAGCCTTAGTCTTTATAAATAACCACATGTATGCATTCTGCTTTGAGTGGCACTCACTTAACCAGAGAGGGGAACAGATAGTTCTGGTCCAGATGCAAGATGCTTGTAAAACACAATCACAGGAGAGAGTGTCAAGGAAGGATAGGTTCTGAGTTTTCTGTAGAGTCTATCTGATCGTACATATTGATTTCACAGAGTCAGAGGCCCAAACTGGTAAAAGACTCGGGTCCTGCAGAAATCTGTGCAGAGTCAGACCAGCTGAGCCTCCTGGCCTGCGTGGCAGCATCATCCTTGGCCACATGCCCAGAGGCACACTTGGGCAGGAAAGGAGCTGCTGTTTCCTGTTTCTGTGGGGCTTTTTGGTATGAGAAGCAGGCTGTTATTTTTCTTTATTCGAAAATGTACTCCGCCATTCCCACATTTCTAGATAAATTGGAGAGGAAGTTGCTATCTTGAAGTAGTTTTTGAATTTTGCAGCATGACCTTTTAGATTGATAATTTACCAACATTAAAATTAAGCAAAAACCTGAATTTTTGGATCTGTATAAGACAAAAAATCTAAGGCATTACCTTTTGCATGTTCCATTAAAATTCTTCAGGTATACTTCCCACTGCTCGGCACAGTGTGTATGTTTGCAGTTGTGTCGGGTGAGAATCTGACCATTGTTTTGAGGTCAGGCACGCTGCTTGCCTTGCTGTCCGAAGGGTCATCAGTGGGTCAGCTGCATTTGTGGAAACTGCTCTACATCCTCATATTTATTTTCATGAGAGATGTCTTTACTTTATAAAGGCTCAAAGCATTCTACAGAATTAGCTTAAAGGTCTTCCTCATTAAAGTCTAATTTATCACGTAAAATATTTTGCCCAGAATACAGTGAGCTGTAAGTACATTTAGAAACTGAACTGACATTTTTATAGTGACTTTGAGTTTACACCTTGGGGAAGAGACTGTCTATTCAGAGCCAGGGTACATGGTACAATTCTGGGGAAAATGTTGCACCAGACCAGAAGTGACCAGGAGGCTGGTTCCCCAAACTCCATTTTGCATTTTTGTTAGTCTGTCTCTGTCTCATCTGCCTGCATCCCTGGGGTTACTTGAAATTATATCCAAGCATTCCTTGGACCGTTGTGTTCCAGTGGCAGCAAGGGCAGTAACACCAGGAGTTATGCAGTAAGATCTAACCTTTGTCACATCCTGTCTCTGCCAGCCACCCTTGGCATCTTTACATATATTATCTTATTTTATATCCTCAGTAACCCTATAAAGAAGGTGTCATTTCCATCCTCAATTTGCAGAAGTAGGAGTTAAGTAACTTGCCCAAGTTTTAGGGCAAAAGAATAATTTTGGAATGTTTGTTCCAATTTAAGAGTCTCAGAGATTCAGCACCTGGGACAGTGCCTGGAGATGCGGCATTAACGCAATCTGCTTCTGTTCTGGACAGGAGCAGGAGATAGGGTGTGGAGGTGAATATGATACCACAGGGAGGTGGGGTTGGTATTGACAGGCACAGAGATTAAAGAGCCCCCGGGCGATGCAGACCTCTGTCTTCTACATCTGCTCAGTCTCCCCCTGTTCTGGTGTTACAGTTGCCCCTTGAGGTGAGCTGGAGAAGTCTGCTTTGAGGACAAGAATGGTTCCTTGCCATCATTTCTGTGACATGGAACAACGATGACACCCGCTGTGTATCCAGCACACAGTCTATTGCTCTCTTGGTCATGTGCTTCTTAGAAGCAAGAGGGATGCTAAATAATCGTTAGGCTTGCAGGTTTCACCAGGATCTCAGATATCGGTGACCTTTACCCAATCTTAAGGGATTCACTTATCTTATAGGCTATCCCAGGTTATACTTGAACACGAGTTGGTTCAGAATTAATACAAATGGAATGTGCATGTGTGTTGGGGAGGGTGGGGTTCGATGCTGTCCCGTTCTCAGAAGGGTCCAAATGAAGGAAACGCGGCATCGCTCGCTCATAGGGTGTTTATGTGTCTTAAAATTCAATCTAAGCAATTTAAATTTAATTAGGTAATTTAATTTAATTTGAATTAGGTAATGCCAAACTGTTTCACAAAGAGAAATCTCTTTGCTCCACATCTTCACCAAAACTTGGTTTAACAAACTTTAAAATTGATGCTCACGTAGTGGGTATTTGAGTATCTTTTTCCCTTGTTAACTGATAAAGTTCAGCACCTTTTCATACTATTTGTAATAGCCCCACACTGGACGCAGTCCAAATGTCCTTCAAGGGTAGAATGCATAAATAAACTGTGACATACTGATGTGAAACAGCAGCATGCTGCATGGTGTTATGAATATTTTTATGCATGCTTTTCCAATGATTGCATCTGTGAATTTCCATTCAGTAAATACCTAGGAATGGAATTGCTGGTGCACAGGATATTTGTATGTTTAGCTTCGGCAGATACTGCCAAATGGTTTTCTATGCTATGGTCCTAATTTACAGCCTCATTAGCACGATTAACTTTTTCATAAATTTTATTTTGATATAAGTCCACACATACAGAAAAGTTGCAAGAATAGTATAAGAACTCCCATATGTATTTTACCATACAAATCAGTTACAACTGTATATATTTTACCTTATTTGTGCATTTCTCTCACACTCCTCCCTTCCTCCCTTTTTCTGTGTGATATTGTATTATGTCATATGTGTACATGTAGGTACCTGTGTCTGTATATGAATATATATGTTTATGTATGTATTTGTCTATCTATTGATAGTTTTTCTGAACTGTTGAAGACTTAGAACTATCAAGCCCATTTACCATGAAAACCTTAAGTGTATATTTCCTAAAAGAAGGCCATTATCTTACATAACCACAGGACCATTATTAAAATAAAAAAATTTAACATTGATATAATTCCATTATCTAATCTACAGTCCATATTCAATTTTATAGATTCTCCCAGTAGTGTCCTTGGTAACTGTTTATTTTCCAGGTCCAGGGTTTAATCCAGGGTCTTATGTTACTCTTAATTGTATTTTTTTTTAAATTTAAAACAATTCCTTTCTTGATCTTGATATTTTCAAGAGTATGGTCCAGTTAATTTGCAGAATATCCCCCAGTTTGGGTGTGCTGATGTTTCTTGATTATTGGTCAAGTTATGCATTTTTTTGGAATAATACCACAGAAGGGGTCTTAGCTGCTTCCTAGTCCTTTAATCAAAAGACAGAGGGTGGTGATTTCTCATCTTACTGGTTATATTGACTTTGATCACTTGGTTAAGGTTGTGTAACTAGGTTCTTCCCCTATAAAAATTACTGTTTTCCCTTTGTAATTATTAGGATTTTTCTCCTCAAAGTTTTATCTCCCAGTTTTAGAACACTTTGATGGGTTTTTTTAAATTTATTTTTGATTTTTTAAAATTTGGGGGGACAGGTAATTAGGTTTACTTATTCATTTTTAGAGAGGGTACTAGGGATTGAACCCAGGACCCTGTGTATGCTAAGCACATGCTCTATTATTTGAGCTATACCCTCCCCAACCTCTGATGAATTTCTAAGTCTGTCACTTGTCCTATATTCCTGTTCTCTTGTATGAAAGAGCTGTACCTTATCCATTTATTTATTCATCTATATATATGGACTTATGGATCTTATTTTATCTAGTGAGTTTTATTCTGTTAAATCATTATTTATTTTAAAGCTCAAATTGCCCCAGGTTTGGCTGATGGGGAAGCCCTCAACTGAGCCCTCTGTCCTTTTGATTTGTGCCCATCATTGTTTTAATGCTTCCTTCCTTTCCTATATGACAAGGTATTCCAGGATCATCATTTCACGATGTTCCAGCTCTGAAATCAGCCCTTTTTTTTTTTTTGGAAGCCCTATTTCCATTTATTAGAGAATGTTATTCATAAATCAAGATATGGGTGCTGGATGTGCTCATTGCTTCTAATCCTTGTCAGAATTAGAAAATGTATAGTTCTGTGTGAACTATTTATCTATCTATCAGAAAAACAAGATTTTATCTTGATACTTTCAACTCCAGTCAGCATTACCTTTTCCATATTTGTAACTCCTTTGACCAGAAGTGATACCTTTCTTTCAACACCCTTAATACATTGATTTATTTGCCCAAATCTAGAATATACAGAAAGTGGCATCAGAATTGCCATTGAACACCAAAGGGAAAAAAAAATTAACTGACAACTATAGCTCAGTATTTGTATGGGAGTATTTTTGAGGTAAAATTTACATAAGTGAAATGAACATTTTAATTCCCCAAGTTAGTAAATTCTGACAAATGCATATACTCATGTAAATGACACCTCTCTCAGGATACTGAAATTTTCCATCACTCCAGAAAGTTTCACTGTGACCTACCCCAGTCAACACCCTCTCAAGGCAGCCATTTTTCCAATGTTTTTGTGTGTGTGTAGATTTGCTTTGCCAAACCGAAAACTTCATATAAAAGGAACTATGAGGGGGGGAAGGTATAGCTCAGTGGTGGAGTGTGTGCTTGGTATACCCAAGGTCCCCCAGTACCTCCATTAAAAAAAGTACATAAATAAAAACCTAATTACCCTCTCCCCCCAAAAAATATAAATAAAAATTAATTTAAAAAGCAGCTTGGTTCTCTTGTCTCCAGCTTCTGTGAGATTCATCCATGTGACTTCATGTAGCCATAGTCTGTTGCTTTTTATTGTTGAGTAATAAGTATTTCATTGCAAAAATATACCAAATCTGATAACCCATTCTCTTGTTGATGGGCATCACGTTGTGATACTGTGAATAATGCTGCTTTGATCATTCTTGTCCACAACTTTGTGTGGATACGTGTTTTCATTTCTCTTGAATAAGTACCTAAAAGTGGAGCTGCTGGGTCATGGGGTTTGTATGTGCTTAGTTTTATAGAAAACTATCACATATTTCCAAATTAGTTGCATCATCTTTATGCTCCCTCCAGCATTATAAGAGAGTTCTGGGTGATCCACATCCTTGCCAACATTTGATGTTGTCAGACTTTAAAAATTTTAACCATTCCAGTGGGTATCAGGTGATATCTCTTGGTGGTTGTAACTACCATTTTTCCGATAACTAATGATACTGAGCACTTTTTCATGCACTCGTTGGCCATATCTGTATATTCTTTTGAAGTTCTTTTTCCAATCTTTTGTCCATTTTTAAAATTGGGTTGTTTGTCTTTTCATTATTGTCACAGAAGTTTTTTTAAAGATTCTGCAAATAATTATCAGGTATATGTCTTCTAAATATTTTTCTTAGTTTGTGATTTGTCTGTTTTCTAAATAGTGCCTTTTGAGAAGTTGACTTTTGAATGTTGATAAAGTCTAACATATTGATTTTTTTCTTTTATGGTTATTGCTCTCTGTGTTCTAAGAAATCTTTGCCTTACCCTAGGTTACAAATATATAATCCTACATTTTATTCTAAAAGTTTTATAGTTTTAGCTTTAATGTTTAGTTTTGTGATCCATCTTGAATTAATTTTTATGTGTGGTTTTAGGCACATTGAGGCACATTTTTTTTCCATGTGAAAATGTAGCTCTTCCCAGCACCATCTGTTGAAGTCTTGCCTTTCACCATTGAGTTGCTTTGGCAAATTTGTGGGTCTGTTCTGGACCCTCTGTTTGGTCCCATTGATCTATGTGTCTATCTTCATGTCCATATCAAACTGTTTTTATTACTATAGCCTTATAGTACTCTGGAAGTTCTATAAGACTTCCATCTTTATTCTTTATCAAGATAATTTTAGCTATTCTCAGTCCATTGAATTGTCACTTAATTTTTTAGACTCAATAATGCCTGCTGGGATTTTTTAATAGAATTGCATTGAAGCTACAGATCACTTTTGGGAGAACGGACCATGATACTGACTTTCTGAATTCACAAATGTGGTACATCCCTCTGTTTAGGGGTTCTCTACTTTCTCTCAGAAAAGTTTTATGTTTCACTGTAGAAAGTGTTGGCATATTTTATTAAATTTATTCCTAATTATTTTATGTTTTTAAAGCCGTTGTAAATTGATTTAGTTTAATTGTACTTTCTGTTTGCTGCTGATATATATAAATACAAATTTTTTTGTATATCAGCCTTGTAACTTGCAGTCTTGCTAAATGCATTTATTAGTTATAGAGCTCTTAGACTTTTCTAAGACTGGCACTTGTGTCATCTGCAAAAAGAGGAACTTTTCCTTTTTCCTTCAACCTTTTCCCCTTATTGCACTGCTACAATCTCCTATCCAAGTGTTAAGACTAAAGATGCTCACCTTTTTCCTAATCTTAGGGGAAAACAATTCAACATTTTACCATAAAGTATGATGGTAGGTGTAGGATTTTTTGCTGTAAATGTACTGTATCCAATGAGGAAATTCCTTTTTATTCCAAGATTTCAGGATTTTTTTCTTTAAAAATCATAAATACCTGCTGAATTTAGTCAAATGTTTTTTCTTTTTCTGTTAGTATACCGAGTAATATTGATTGCTTCTTGAATGTTAACCCAACCCTGCATTCTTGGAATACACTCTCCCTGTCATGATTCTTTTTTATCTATTGTAGGATTCAACTAGTATTTTGTTATGAAGCTTATGCCTGTGTCCACAATGGTTATTGATCTGTACTTTTCTTTTAATATTCTTCTCTAATTTTGGCTGGCCTTATATAACAAGTTTGGGACTCTTTCCTTCTCTTCTGTGTTTAGAGTTTGTGTAAGTTTGGTTTTATTTCTCCTTTCAATGTTTGGTACAATTTATAAGTGAGATCATCTATATCTTTTTTTTAAGCGAGAATTTTCATAATGAACACAATTTCCATAGCAGATACAGATTCAGAATAAAATATGCTGTTGAAATGTTCTATTTCATCTTTTTTTTTAGTATAATTTTTTTAAAAAGGGAGAGAAAGAGAGAGAAAAGGAGGATTTATTTCATCTCATTCACATTTAATTGAGTTGTGTTTTTAAGTAAATTTGTCCATTTCATCTAAATCATCTAATTTATTATAATAATTATATATAATATCCTTTTATTATCCTTTGTATGCCTGTAGAACCTGAGGTTCTATCCCCTCTTTTATGTCCTCTCCTCTCTCTCTCACTCTCACTCTTCCTCTTGCTCTTTCTCATCAGTCTTGCTGGATGTTTATTAATCTTACTCACCTTTCCAAGGAACTAAAGTTTAGTTTCTTTAATTCTCTCTTTTATGTTTTCCTTTATTTTCTTTTTCACTGATTTCAGCTCTTTGTGGTTTCCTTCTACTTATTTTGGTTTTGATTTGCTTATCTTTTACAAAAGATACTTAAGGTGAAAAGCTAGGTCATTAATATTAAGCATTTGTTCTTTTCTTACCCATGTTTAATGCTATAAATTTTACTCAAAGCACAGTTGAGCTGTATCACCAACATTTTAATATGTGTTTTGTGTCTTTGAGTTTAAAGTATTTCTGACTTCCCTGTGATTTCTCCATTGTCCCATCTTGATATGTTATGTTTTCATTATCTTCCAGTTTGAAATACTAATTTTCCTGTGATTCCCTCTTTGACATATGGATTGTTTACATGTGTGTTAGTTTCCAAATATCTGAGAATGTTTTAACATTGCATTGGTAATGATTGCCAGTTTAGTTCCATTGTTGTCACAGAATATACTCTGTAGTATTTCACCATCTTGAATTTTGCTGAGACATTTTGTGACTTACCATATGGCCTGTTCACCAAGAGATGAATGTTCTTTTCTGTACTTGAAAAGAATTTATATTCCACAGTTTTTGAGGTGGAGTGTTGTATAAAAGACAACTGAGTCATTTCTTGATGATGTGGTTTAGATCTTCTATATGCTTACTAAATTCCTTTTTACCTAGTTATCCTAGCAATTCCCCACAAAAATAAAAAAGAGAGATATTAAAATAATCCACTATGGTTGTGGATTTGCCTACACCTGCTTTTAGTCTAATATGTTACTTTACATATTTTGAAGTTGTGTATATATATATTTATCACTGTCACATCTTCCTGGTGAATTGATGTTTTCATCATAATGAAATGTTTATCTCTTGTAATATTTTTTTTTCTTAAAGTCTACTTTGCCTGATATTAATACAGCCATTCCAGCTTTCTTGTGCTCACAATTGGTATATATTTTTCCGTCCTTTTACCTTCAAGCTACCTGTGTCTTTATATTTAAAATGACTCTCCTATAGACAGCATAGAGTATGGTCTTGCTTTTTTATAAAGTATGACAATCTCTGACTTCTAACTGAAACGAATGATCTATGAGCAACTTGAGTTTAGTCCATTAACATTTAATTTAATTATTTATATATTTGGATTTTGTTCTATTTTGCTGTGGTAGGAAAAGCTTTTGGCATCTTACAAATATGAATAGTATTTGTACTATTTATTCTTTCAAAAGAACCTTTCATTCAGTTAAAGAAATGTCTTCTATTTCTAATGTTTAAGTTTTATAAAATTTTAAATGAATGTCAAGTGCTTGAAATACTTTTTCTACATACATGTATTATGATTATTTGATTTAGTTTTTCCTTTAATCCATTGATGTGGTCATTTTTTATACTGTTAAACCATCCTTGCATTCCTGTGACAAAAGCCAAGTTTGTCATGCTGTATTATATAATAAATGCATATCATCAATACTTGTGACTCTGATTGCCCTGTAATGTTTTTCCCTCTTACTGCCATTGTCACATTTTCATACCAAGATCATGTGCCAGTTTCATAACATGGTTTGAGGATTGTACCATCTTACTCTTCCACCCTGGATTAGAACTTGTAAGTCTGAACTGTTCCTTCATTTGTTGAGGAAACCATATGGGCCTGGAGGTCCTTTTTTAGAAAAAGAATAATATTTGTCTATTAATTTAGTTTTTAACAGGTATAGGACTATTCAGGCTTTGTATTATTTAAAGTAAATTTTGGTAATTTTTTTTATTTTTTGGATTTTGTCCACTTTGTCTACATTTGACAATCTGTTTTCATAGTATTCTTATTAGAAGTTTATCAATAGTATTATTCTTTTTATAAAATTAATAGTTGATTTTGTTGATCCTATCTACCATCTATTTTTTTTTCATTCATTTCTGATCTTTATTATTGTCTTCATTCTAATTTTTTGTGTTTATTTTCTAATTTGTTCTAATTTATTGAAAGGATTGCCTGGCTCACAAATTTTTGGTCCTTTTTATTTTCTTTTGAAAGCAGTAAAGCTCCCTCTTACTACTGCTTTTACTATATCCCACAAATTTTGATAGGAAGTGTTTTATTTGATTCATTTCATTCAAAGTATTTTATTATTTCAGTTGTGATTTCTTCTTTCACTCAGGTTATTTATTGCATTTTATTTTTCATAGTGATTTTTTTCTATTTGCTTTATTTTATTTTACTTACACTTTTGAACACAACTATGGAAAATATAAAATATCTATAAATATATACAGAATAGTATAATGAATCCCCATGCACCCATCACCCAGCTTTTATAATTACCCATTTGTGGCCACTCTTGTCTTTTCTATACTCTTGCCTACTGCTACCCCAACCTCCTATTATTTTGAAGCAAATCCTATGTATATGTTAAATTTTCTAACTATATGGGAATTTGCTAGTTTTCTGTCTGACTTAATTGTATGTTTAGAGAACATGGGGTGAGTTCATCCTTTGAAGTATCTTGTGATTTGATTCAAGTCCGAAAATATAATAAATATTTTGTAACTGTTCCATGTGTTCTAAAAACATTTTATTCTGCAGCTCTTGGGAGTATAATTTTGTGTGTCCTTTAGGTAAAGTTTGTCAAAAGTACATTCACATTTTTTATGTCCCTACTGTTATTATGTTTGACTTGATCATTAGGAAGTAATTCTCTTTATCACCAGCAAATGCTTTTATCTCAGATATTAGCATAGCTACACCAGTTTTCTGGTGATGATAATTTGCATAGAGTATTTCTTACCTGCCTTTTAAATTTGATCTTTTCCACATCTTTACACTTTAGGAGTCTTTTATAAATAGCGTATTGTTGAATTTTTGTGTTCCGTCTGCCAATTTATTGCTTTTAACTGGAGCATCTGGTGTCTTTACATTTAATTTAATTAGTGACACATTTAGGTTCAGATCTACTCATCTCATCTTGTGCTTTCAACTTACTCGACATCTGCTCCCCCCACCCCCCGCCCCCTGCTTTGTTTATTGCCTTCTTTTGGCTTCTTTTAAAAATCGATTTTTCAAAATATATCAAGAATCCAACCCCTTCTCACCACCCCCACTGCCGCCGTTCCCCACCCAGACTATCTCCTTCCTCTGGATAAGGCGGTGGCCTCCTGACTCATCTCCCTGCTTCTGTCCTCCCTCCCACTCTCCACCCTCCCCCGGCCATCTGCTTGCTAAGCAGCAGCCAGAGCGAGCCTCTTAGCGTGTCAGTACATCGTGCTTCCCCGGTGCTGCAAAGCCTGTCTGCGGTGATGCTTGGGGACCCTGCAGGGCCTGCTCCCCGACGGTGAGGGGGCCTCAGCTCTGCCCACTGCCCTTCCTCCGAGTGCTCCAGACACCCACCCACCTGCAGATCCCCAATCAGGACAGGGCACCTCCAGCCTCTCCCAGGGCCAGGCGTTCTCACCCTGCCACACACACATGGCTCTCCTCTTCCACGCCCTTGTTCCAGAATCACTTTCTCAGTCAGCCCTGCCTTGCCCTCCCCTCCCCTGGCCCTCCTCCTACCCTTGACCCTGTTCTAGTCTCTCATAGTGGTTAGTCACCTTCTGTCACCCTACACAACAGCCCATTATAGTGTCATGTGCTTGTTGTGTCTCTGCCTGTATTAGAAAAGAAGCCCCAGGGATCAACAGACATACATTACTGTATATAAAATAGATAAATAACAGGGTCCTACTGTAGAGCACAGGGAACTATATTCAATACCTTGTAATAACATATAATGGGGAAAATATAGAAAGGAATACATATATGTATATTTTTGTATAACTGAATCATTTTGCTGTACAACTGAAACTAACACTTTGAATCAACTACACTTCAATAAAAAATTTTTTAAAAAGATATGATACAGAACAGTAAAAGAAAGAAAGAAAGGAAAGAAGAAAGGAAGGAAGGCAGGCAGGCAGGCAGGCAGGCATGTGATAACCCCAGGACGGAAGGAAGGAAGGAAGGAAGGAAGGAAGGAAGGAAGGAAGGAAGGAAGGGAGGGAGGGAGGGAGGGAGGGAGGGAGGGAGGGAGAAAGGGAAAAAGACGCCCCAGGAGGGGTTTCTGGCTGTTTTGTTCTGAGACACATCTCAAGTCCCTCAAACAGGACCTGGCCCAGGGTAGGGACCCAAAAGATATTGGTGAATAAATATGGGAATTGCATTTTTTCCCCTTTTCATTGTTAGCAGGTTATATACGCTTATGTCTCTTACTTAAATGTTACCATGGAAGTGACAGCGTGCATATTTATCGAATCAAAGTCTAAAGTTCGCCAAGGGGGTTTTCTTTCTCCTGGACTTCACAATGACCTGTGAACACTTTCAAGATTCTCTATTTACTGTAAATTCTGTTTTGTGTGTGTGTGTGTGTTTCCGTTTGGGGGGGGTGTTGGTTGTTTTTGAGGAGGGGAATGGGCAAAGATGAAAACTGACTTGTTTTGTGGGAAACTGAATTTAGGATTTGAAGTGTGTGTGTGTGAGACGAAAGACACAGGACCTGGAATTCTCCTTTTTGTAGAAAGCAGCCAGTGTCCGGTTATTTGTCGGTTCCTGCGCTGGCTTAACACCCTCAGCAGTTTGATGAGGGCCTTCAGTGGCTTCCAAGGACAGTTGCTCCCGGGTGACCGGCGTACCTCTGGTCCTTGTGAAAACACACATTCCTAGACCCCACACTCAAGTTTCCCTTTGATAAGTCTGGGCAGCTCCTCGGGAGTGAGTAAGTTTTTCCAAGTCCCTGGTCTTTCTGAAGCCTCTCCGCCCCCTGTGGAGAGCACCCCTCTCCAGCGGTCCTCAGCTTCCCCAAAGACTCCTGCACGCAGCCTCGGATCACAGTCAATGTGGCATTTTGTGGGAGCCTGGCATGCGCGTGGGCGTGATCTAAGCGAGCCTGGGAAGTGTAAATGTAAGTTTCAAATCCTCATCTGAGGAACAATTGCAATAGTGTTAAAACTAGGAAGGTCTCTTGGCTTTTCCACGCCCAGACTGTCAGAGCACAGAGGTGTAAAGGATGCGGGTGCGAGGCTTGCCCTGATGCCCACGCGTCGCGTCGCGTCTGCGCCTGTCTGGACCAGGGTCCGGCTGGGGTGATCACATGCCACAGGCAGGCAGCAGTCAGCCTCTGCGTCCTGTCGCAGGAAACATCATCGTGTGGGGTTACGCTTCCTCTTGGGGTCAGTTTCAAGGTGCGCACACACACACACACACACACACATACACACACACACACACACACGGCACAAGGCTAAGCTACTCTGAGGACAGCGGATAAGTGCCCCACAGTCAGGGGCTCGACAGTGGACCTGCGCTGGTCCTTTCCTCCCAGGAGAATTGTTGGCATCTTCTGGCTGAGCAGATAATCCACCTGGATTGTCCAGGTTATAGGGTCACTGTGTTGCTCTATCAGGATGCCTCTGGGACCCTGTGAAATTGTGATGGACTATTGGGCTGGTCCAGGGACCTAGAGGAGGCGTGGTATTACCCCTCCCCTCGCCTCCGCCCCACTCCACTCTGTCTAGGTCCCAGTTCAGCCAAATTCCTCACCTCTCCGCCTTACGCTTGGGATGCTAGATACAGAGCTGGAAGATAATGGCTACAGCAGCGCGTCTGACACTACGAAATCCTCATTATTTGCCGCAAGCCCTGCCCCCCTCCTCCTTCTGTGCCTATTCTGGGTACCAGTCTTGCCCACCTTTTCCTGAGGCTCCATTTTTATTGGCTTTCACGTAACCAATTATCCCCTCCTTGAAATACTCCTTTTACTTGGCATTTCTGGCTCCACTGAATCTACAAGCGCTTATGTTTTGAATTTGAGTTGCCGTTTTCAGATTACTTTCCAAAAAGGGGCTTAGAAATTGAACATTCCCACCAGAAATGCAAATGCCTGTGGTCTAGGTTACGGGGTCCTTTGCCAGTCGGTCTGAGAATGATACGACATTGGCAATTTGCATTGTTTTTTCATGACTACTACTTAGAGCGAACATCATTTTTATGCATTCTTGGCCTTCTGGATTTTTTTTTTTTTTCTGTAAATGGCCTGTTTGTGTCTTTTGCCTGAGTTTCTGTTGGGTCGTTTATCTTTATCTTGATAGTTTGTTTAGAGGGGTATCAGCACTTTGCTGAAATATGTGTTACCACCGTTTGTCTGTAGATATCTTTGTATGTTGTTTATTTTTCCCATATTTTAAAATATTGCTAAGTATTTTTATTATTTTCTTTATAATTTCTGGCTATTTTGTGTTGTGAAAGGTCTTCTTCTTGCCAAAGTTGTACAAATATTAAATATCCAATACATTTTCTTGTAGTATGTTTATAGTTACCTTTTTAACATTTATGTCTTTAATTTACCTGCAATTTATTTCTGTGTGTGGGTGGGATGGGATATAAGTTTTTATCTGCCAGCTTCATTTACTAAATGGACCACTGTTTTCCCTGGGAACTGAAGTCCATGTGGGCCTACATTGTTTTCATCATGCGTTGATCAGTACAGATTTATGGTAAAAGCAAACCCTCCCTGGCTCTTATACTATGCTTCAGTTTTCTTTGTCTGCTCTTAGAAGTGTATAAATAAAAAAAAGAGCTTAGGACAGTGCCTCTTTTTTGGTTTTCTGTGGACTTTATTTTACTTAAAAATTCACCATTTGCCTGTGGAAAATATTAGACGTCTATAAATGTATACAGAATAGTAGTACCCTAGATTCCCATATACCCATATCCCAGTGTCTATAATTATCAAGTTGTGTTCAGTCTTGATTTTGTTTTCTTTTAATTTCATTTTATTTTTCAAAATAATTTTTGGAGGGAGAGGTAATTAGATTCATTCATTCATTCAAATGGAAGTACTGGGGATTGAGCCCAGGACCAGGTGTGCTCTACTACTGAGCTATACCCTCCCCCAGACTTGATATTTTTATACCCTCAACCACTGCCACTACAGCTACAAATATAAAAATGTTCACCATTTTTATTAATGTTACTACTTTCTTATCAGTTCTTTCCTTCCTACTTCAAAGTAATTGCATCTAATTCTCAAAAATACAACACTGGAACTCTGATTGACTTCCAACTCCCAAGAGTCTGCTCAGCTGTGAACATTTTAATGGGAAAAAGGGAAGGTGGAGGATGTGGCTCAGTGGTAGAGTGTGTGCTTAGCATGTATGAGGTCCTGGGTTTAATCCCCAGTACCTCTGTTACCTCCAATAAATAAATAAATAAATAAATAAATAAATAAATAAATAAATAAATAAATAAATAAATAAATAAATAAATAAAAATGAATAAATGAATGAATGAATGAATGAATAAAGAGACATAATCTCAGGTGATCACTGAAATGGGAGTCAGAGTCATCACCCCACCCCCCACAGCATGCAGGCTTGTTGACTTGTGATCTTTCCTTAGATGCTGTGTTGTTCAGAGTTTGTTCACACGATGACTGAAAGAAGCCGGGAAGAGATCTGGCCATCTGTTAATTACTTATTCTTCTTTTCTACTCTTTGATCTAGGAAAGAACTATCAAGTCAGGCAAGGCATTGTGTGATCAGAAGATTGGAAAGGTGTATTTGGGCCAGAGATGAGTAGGGTATGGGGGCACCTGGTTTAAGGTTAGTGACAATATAGCTTAAGGTTAGTGACAAGACAAAAGGGGCCTCCTGCAAAGAACCCCTTCCTGCCAAAAGCTGCTTACAAATATTTAAAGAATATACAATGGAGAAAATACAGTCTCTTCAGCAAATGGTGTTCGGAAAACTGGACAGCCACATGTAAATTAGTGAAGTTGGAACACTCCCTCAACCATACACAAAAATAAACTCAAAATGGCTTAAAGACTTAAACATAAGACAAGACACTATAAACCTCCTAGAAGAAAACATAGGCAAAATATTCTATGACATAAATTGTAGCAACATTCTCCTAGGGCAATCTACCCAGGCAATGGAAATAAAAGTGAAAATAAACAAATGGGACCTAATGAAATTTATAAGCTTTTGCAAAGGAAACTGTAAGTAAAACAAAAAGACAACCTATAGAATGGGATAAAATATTTGCAAATGATGCAACTGACAAAGGCTTAATTTACAGGATATATAAACAGCTCATACAACTTAAAAACAATAACAACAACAAAAAAACCCCACCCAATCCAAAAATGGGCAGAAGACCTAAACAAGCAGTTCTCCAATGAAGACATTCAAATGGCAAAATGCTCAATATCGCTAATTATCAGAGAAATGCAAATCAAAACTACAATGAGGTGTCACCTCACACCACTCAGAATGGCCATCATTCAAAAGTCCATGAACGATAAATGCTGGAGAGAGTGTGGAGAAAAGGGAGCCCTCCCACACTGTTGGTGGGAATGCAGTTTGGTGCAACCATTATGGAAAACAGTATGGAGATTCCTCAAAAAACTAAAAATAGACTTACCATATGATCCAGCAATCCCACTACTGGGCATATATCTGAAGGGAACTCTAATTTGAAAAGGTATATGCACTCCAATGTTCATAGCAGCACTATTTACAATAGCCAAGACATGGAAGCAACCTAAATGTCCATCGACAGATAACTGGATAAAGAAGTTGTGGTATATTTATACAATGGACTATTACTCAGCCATAAGAAAAGAATAAAATGTCATTTGCAGCAACATGGATGGACCTGGAGACTGTCAATTTAAGTGAAGTAAGCCAGAAAAAGAAAGCAAAATACCATATGATACCACTCGTATGTTAAATCTAAAAAAAAAAAAAAGAAAGAAAAGACACTAATGAACTTATCTGCAAAACAGAAATAGACTCCCAGACATGGTAAACAATTGTATGGTTACCAGGGAGAAAGAGGGTGAGAAGGGATAAGTTGGGAGTTCAAGATTTGCAAATATTAACTACTATATATAAAATAAAAAACAAATTTCTACTGTACAGCACAGGGAACTATATTCAATGTCTTGTAGTAACCTATAATGAAAAAGAATATGAAAAGGCATATATGTATGTACATGTATGAATGAAACACTATGTTGTACACTAGAAATCAATGTATTACAACCGACTATACTTCAATAAATAAATAAATAAATAAATTTTTTAAAAGAGGCAATTGTAAAATAATAACAATAAAAAAGATTTTTTTAAAAATTATATTCCCACAAGTCACACTCAATCAGTTTCCTGGTGTTTACCTGGACAGGTAACTCCCTACTCAGCACTGCCTGAGACGGAGGTTCCTGACTGCAGGGCCTGTCACCCGGGGTGGGATGAGCTTTCAAAGGCAGGACCCCACCTTGTACCCTGGGGCATAGCCGTGCTTCTTTGCCACACAGCTTACTTGCCTTTGTAGGTGATCTCAAGCAGACTTTGCCAAAGTGGAGAGAGAACCACAGAGCCATCTGTTGAAGAAGAAAGGAAAAATCCCTTTTCAGGCCACTGTCCTGGTAGGCGGCCTCCCAGCCGATCACCGCTTACCCACAGGGAGAGCCTTCAAGGATGCAAGTGATGCACCGCCATCGGAGATGACACCAACAAAACACATTACTTCTCCCTTATTTCCCGCTCTCTCAGAAGCGCCTGGTTCCCTCCCATGTGCTTTGAACCTCAGTGCACACCACAGCATCAGCTCTCGGGCTTAAAACCAGTGGCATTTTGCAGGTTTGCTAGGGAGAAAAGTGTCTTGCTCTAAGAGTCATTAAGGAGGTAAAACCTTTCTCATTCTTGAGTGTGGTTTCCACCCCACCCCACCCCCATTTTTTCAAGACTGTAGGTATTACAGATAATCATCGTTCAATTTAGAATTTATTCCCCCTGGAGAGGCAGGTGGCTTCACAGTGATTTATAGCAAGTGAGGTTTGCAGAATTATGAAGAGTGGAGATAAGAATGAATGTAGGGCAAGAGAGAGGGGGAAAGAAAAGGAAAACAATTTTGAGCAGGGATTTAGGGCCAGGTGATATGGTTTAAAGCATAGGGGAGAAAATGAGATATTTGGACACAACATGTTGTAGCCAGAGGCACTGCACTGGCGCCCTGTGAGCCGGGAGTGTGAAAGAAAACCCGCGACATCATTCCTGGGCTACACGGAGCAGGAGTAACTAAGAGCCTGCCCCCGACTTCACACCCCCTTTTAGTCCAGGGCCTGATGGGTAATCCACCTTCTTCATCCCTGGCACCTTCTTAGGATGTAATGTTCCCCATTACTGATTTGGGACATCAGACTTTCATTAGTTTGTGAATCAGCCAGTTAATGTTAGCATATGGCCCATTCTAATGTTGTGGGCAGTTAGGTTCTGGTCTCTTTGCAGAAAGAATTCAGAGGTGAGACATGGAGGTTGATAAGGTAAAGTGGGGATTTATTAAGGGATAGACAGTACACCCTTAAGGAGAGAGCGAGCAGAGTCAGGTGAGCAGCTGCACCGAGTTTCTTTGACAAGCTGGTTACGTAGGGTGTAAAAATGAATGGGCGGAATGTTCGTTGAGGAAGAAGGGGTTTGGAGTTGTATTCCCTGACTTCCATCCCAGCTCCACCTTCCGGAGGGGAGGAGGGATTTTTGTCTTTATTCAGTCTGGATCAGAAATGTCATGGCATCGGTACATGATGGGTGCTTCTAATCTGCAAGGCTAATTTTATTGAAATGAGGGTGTAATGAGCAAAGATTGCATTCAGATGGTGGAGATTCCTTTATCTCTCTTTTTTCATTATAAGCTATACCATATGAACAAAAAAGTGCATTGAAAATTCTGAATGACCTAAAGAATAAAATACACAGCCATGTACCCATCACACAGGCAGGGACATGATCATACCTCAGAATTTACTGATGTACCCCCTCCCTCACCCACAGAGGTCACCACTGTCCTAAATCACCTACATTTATACAGATCTTCCTCAATTTATGCTGAGGTTACATCCTGATAAATCCATTATCAAGTGAAAATATCCTAAGTCAAAAATGCTTTGGGGTTGGGGGTGCATAGCTCAGTGGTAGAGCATGTGCTTAGCATACACAAGGAAAAAAAGTCTCTTGAAAAATCTTTTAAAAATGCATTTAATATACTTAACCTAACAAACATCATAGTTTAGCTTAGCTGACCTCAAAAATGCTCAAAACACTTATATTAGCCTATAGTTTGGGCAAAATCATCTAACACAATGGCTATTTTATAATAGAGTGTTGACTATCTCATGTAACCTATTGAATACGACACTGAAGGCGAAAAACAGAATGGATGTGTGGGTACAGGGTGGCTGTAAGTGTATCAGTGGTTTGCCATGGAGATCACATGGCTGACTGGGAGCCTCCGTCACTCCCACTGCCCGGCATTACAAGAGCGCATCATACCACTTACCGCTAGCCTGGGGAAAGATCAAAATTCAAAATTTGAGGTACAGTTTCTCCTGAATGCATATCAATTTTGTACCATCATAAGTCAAACAAAAGTGTCAGGGGAACCACTGTTAAGTCTGGGACCACCTATATTGCCAGGCGGGCAGTATTGTTCTTGGATCTGCCTGCTGCTTGCACTTTCTGTAAATGGGTTGTGTGTAGTCTTCTGTGACTTGCTTCTTTCCCTTCCTGTGGTTTATATATCCAGCCGTGTTCATGCCTGGAGCCGTTGTGCACTCATTTTCTCTGAAATTTGGATTCCACTCTGTGGCTGGGTCTGACTCATGCGCCCGCTCTGCAGTGGAAGGGCGTCTTGTGGGCTCTGTGTGAGTAGGACCAGTATGGCTGCTGGCTTGTGCCTGCTCCCTGGTGCACATGTGTGAGGACCAGAGGAAGTGGTTTGGTCACCGGAACGCAGGTGCATTTCATCTTTACTGGGTCAGGACATGCGGTTTTTCCAAACAGTTGCGCCACATTTGACCTTCACCAGCAACAAAAGTTCCTAACCTATAATGAAAAAGATTATGAAAACGTAGATATATATGTATGACTGAAACATTATACTGTACACCAGACATTGACACATTGTAACTGACTATACTTCAATTTTAAAAAAGTTCCATTTTCTCCATGTCTTGTCCTTGTATGGCATTGTTCATTTCAAATATTTTTGCCAGCCTGGTAGATATAAAATAGTATCCCTTTGTGGTCTTATTTTTCATTTATTTTCATAAAAATTTGATTGTGAGAATTTTTTCCATGTCTATCACTTTTTGTTCTTCCATTTCTGAAAAATTTCTGCTTATGTCAATGACCCATTTTGCCATAGGATTGTTTGTCTTTTCTTATTAAATCTTAGGAATGCTTTAAATAATCTGAGTACCATTTCTTAATTAGTGACATGTTTGGTAAATAGCTCCTCACAGTATGTGATCTGTCCACTCAGTTTCTTAATAGTTTTAATACTTTTTACGTGAAGCGGTTTATAATTCATTTTAGTCATGTTCATCAATCACTTCCTTTATGGTGCTCATAGTTTTTCTGATTTAAGAAATTCTTCCTCAGTTCAGAGTCATAAAATATTTTCTATATTCTCATCTAGAATTTGTATAGTTTAGCCTTAACTTAGGAAGTTATTTTTGGCATGGTGGGGGTCCAATTTCACTCTTTGGATTTGCATAAGCACTTGTCTTCCCATCGTATCGTGCAGTCTGTTCTTTTCCAACTGATATGTAAAATCATCTGTCGTATATCAAATGTCCATATATATGTGATCCTTTTTTTAGGTTTTCTATTCTGGACCACTTCTCTGTGTGTCTTTCCCTGTACCAGAGACACAGTGTCTTATCCTGTCCTTGTTTGATGAGTCTGGTTATTTCTGGAGGGCCTGTCCTCCACTTTTGCTCTTTTTCTTCAGTGTGCATTGGACTTTGTGCTTCCAAATAAATTTTGCAATTAATTTGTATTAACTTGTGTGTGTCTTCAAACATACATCACCTTTTTTCTTGAAAGATAACTTGGCTGTCCATGAAGTCCCAGGTTCCAAGTTTTACCCCCTCTACCCCCATCTTAAAATATATTTCTCCTTGAATGCTGTATGGCCAATGGAAAAATCTTTAATTTGATTTTCATTCTTTTGTGTTTGTTTCTTTTGAAAATAGTTTACTGTGGAAAAATGTATATAACATGAAATGTACGATTTTAACCATTTTTAGGTGTACATTCAGTCACATTGCGTACACACACGTTGTTGTGCAACCATCACCACCATTCCTCTCTTGAACTTTTTTATCTTCTCCAATGAAAACTCTGTATCCATTAACTACTAACTCACAATTCCCTACCTAATTCCATTCTCCTTTCTGCCTCTAGGAATTTGACTATTCTAGACACTTCATATAAATGGAATCATATAATATTTGTCTTTTTATTACTAGCTAATTTCACTCATTATAGTGTCCTAAGTTTTATCCATTTTGTAATGTGTCAGAATTTCCTTCCTTTTTAAGACTATTTGAATAATATTTCATAGTATTGATACAACTTAGTTTGCTTATCCATTCATTTATTGATGGACATTTGAGTTACTTCCACTTTTTGGCTCTTGTGAATGATTCTGCTATCCACAAGGCTGTCCAAATATCTGTCCAAGTGCCTGCTTGAACAGATATACCCAGAAGTAGAATCGCTGGGTCATATAGTAATTCTCTGTTTAATTTTTTGAGGAACCACTGTATTGTTTTCTACAGATGTTCTACCATTTTACATTCCCAGCAGCAATGAAAAAGGGCTCTAATTTCCCTACATTCTAACCACACTTGAGATTTTCTGGCTTTTTGATGACAGCCATCCTAATGGCCGCAAAGCAGCATCTCATTGTGGCTTTGGTTTGCATTTCTCTAGTGATTACTGGTGTTGAGCATCCTGCCATGTGTTTATCAGCCATCTGTATATCTTCTTTGGAGAAATGGCTATTTAAGTCCTTTACTCACTTTTGAATTGGGTTGCTTGGGTTTTCGGTTTAGTTGTAGGAGTTCTTTATATATTCTATTTATATATATTCTATTAGTTGCTTATCAGATGTATGATTTGCAATATTCTATCCCATCCCATAGGTTGCCGTTTCATTCTGTTGATGGTGTCGTTTGATGTACGGAAGGTTTTAATTTTGATGAAGTCCAGTTTTTTTGTCGTTGCCTGTGCTTTTGGTGTCATACTGAAGAAACCATTGCCAAATCCAAGATCACGATAATGTTCCTCTATGTTTTCTTCTAAGTTTTATACTTTCATCCCTTACATATAGGTCTTTGATCCACTTTGAGGTAATTTTTATATACGGTGTAAGGTAAGGACCCAAGTTCATTCTTTGTGTGTGAATATCCAGTTGAAAAGACTATCCTTTCCATGCTGAATGGTCTTGACACCCTTGTTCAAAATTACTGGACCGTATATGCAAGGGTTAACTTCTGGACTCTATTTTATGCCATTGGTCTGTCTATACATCTGTCCTTATGCCCATACCACACTGTTTTGATTACTGTAGCTTTGTAGTAAGTTTCAGAATCAGGAAGTGCGAGACCTCCAACTTTGTTCTTTATCAAGAATGTTTTGGCTACTGATTCTTATTCTTTGGCATTTAGTTTCTTCCCATTTCTATTTCAGAATTCAGTTAGGCTTACAAAGATGTCTAATTTATCCATGTGGGTGGGAGAGGTCAAAGGAGAAGCCAGCTCAGGGTCTGGAGCTCCAGGTTGTTCAGGACCTGTAGGGACAGGACAGGCCATCGCCAGCCTCTGGGCGCACCACCCAACAGGGGCACTCCATATATGCAGGACGGATCCTCAGACTTCACCCAGTGCCAGGTGTCAACATGCAGGAACACAGAATTCCTGTAGCCCGATGTGGTGTAGTCTGTGTAGGGTGCACCCAAAGCCTTCCCCTCCCCTGTGCTAGTCATGGCCCTCCTAGCTTACAAGCTTCCTGGGGTTCTGATGCCTGCAAGAAAACCCTGAATTACAGATAAGCAAGTGGATCTCAGGAGTCAAGATACTGTTTGTAACACTTGACCCCACCCCACCGTGGAGCACAGTGCACTCGCCTGGGCTAGGTTTTGGTCCACAGGAACCCTCCAGACTCAGGATGCTGACATCCTGAGTGGTGACACTGTGACTCCACATTGGAGCATGGGACACCCCACCAGGAAGGAAAAGTGGTTATCAGCCTGACCTCTCAAATTCCCTGAGGAGCACATCATGATGCAGGCGAGGATTATGAACAGCCTCCTAACTTTGAGATTCCCTGTGGGCTGCACCACCTGAGATTCTCATGGAATGTCAGAAGGCAGAGTTCTGTTTGTGAGCTCCTCTCCTGGGACATCAGCGTAGTGCATGAACTTCTCATGGCTCTGACCCCACACTCACTTCTCTGAGTCCATACCCAGAAAGGAGAATTTTTCATTTATCCTGACCTACCTCTGAATGCCTGCATTTATTTAAAAGTGAAAGGGTGACCTACACTGTTGGTGAGAAAGTAAATTGGTGCAGCCACTGTGGAGGACAGTATGAAGGTTCCTTAAAAACTGAAACATAGGCTTACCATATGATCCAGCCATCCCACTCTTGAGCATATATCCAGAGGAGCTTTAATTTAAAAAGACACATGCACCCCAGTGCTCATAGAAGCACTATTTACAATAGCAAGACACAGAAACTACCTAAATGCCATTGACAGATGACTGGATAAAGAAGGGTGTGTGTGTGTGTGTGTGTGTGTGTGTGTGTGTGTGTGTGTGTGTGTAATGGAATACTATTCAGCCATAAAAAAGAATGAAATAACGCTATTTGCAGCTACATGGATGGGCCTAGAGATTATCATATTAAGTGAAGAAAGTCAGACAGAGAAAGACAGATGCCATATGATATCACTTATATGTGGAATCTAAAAAAAAAAATTCTATTTACAAACCAAAAACAGACTCACGGACATAGAAAACAAACCATGGTAACCAAAGAAGAAAATGTGGGAAGGGTAAATTAGTGATTGAGGATTAACAGACACACACTACTGTATATAAAATAGATAAACAGCAAAGACCTACCGTGTAGCACAGGGAACTGTATTCAATTCCTTATGATAACATATAAAGGAAAATAATCTGAAAAGAAAATATATATGTACATATATATATAACTGAATCACTTTGCTGTACACCTGAAACTAACACTGTAGATCAACTACACTTCAATAATAAATAAAACTGAAAAAAAATTAAAGGATGGGATGGTGTGTGAAGCAGGGAGATTTGGGGGCCTGGGATTTACTCTCAAGACCGTTTCAAGTTCATATCAAATATTTAAATCATTTTAACATTTGAAATGTGTACATTTTAAAACAAAAAATAAATCTTAAAACTTAAATTTGAAATTCTCAATTTTAGTGAAATGTGAATATTCTCTCTTATTCTTGTCTTTTCCAGAGTTCTCAGGGGCTGTGGTCTCACGCCATCTACTGGGGCAACCATGGGCCATTTCCAGCAGGGAAGGTGCAGTGTTGCCCTGGGTGCCTGACTACCACCACCTCCAGAGAATCACAGTGTCTAAAAGGTAAGTCCCATGTTCGTGGGTTCCCTAATGACCGTACCAGAGGGGCAGGTGCAGTCAACATCTCCAGCAACAGCGCTTGGAGTGGTCCTGGGAACAGAGTACCTGAGAATCAGGCTTAAAACCAAGGAGGAATAGACTGTTAATTTATCCATTAATGCCCATGGAGAGCATCCACTAATGTCCCTTGCAGAACACCCCCCACCGCCCTGGGCGTGGATGCTGATGGCCGACTGGTAAGCAGTTCCTGTAGGTTCCAAGGAAGACAGCAGGCTAGATGTGGGCATTTGGCTAAACCCCAGGTGCCGGTTCCTGTGACAAGAAGCAAAGCCTCCAGCCTCTGTTTATCAGGAGAGTAACAGGCTCTTACTTTCTGATTTGTCCCGCAGGTGACAGTGACTAGGAAGAGGCTCTCCTGGCCGAGGCCCCGGTGCACGGAGAGGAGGAACCAGAAATCTCCTAATTGGTACCACATACATCAGGTCAGATAAGTTTCTTATTTTCCAGCCTCACCAACCAAAAAATTACACCCAAGTCGGAACCATGTGCAAGCTGGCATTGCATCCATGCATGTCTCCAGGTTCACAGACCTCACTGCCTCACTCCTCCGTCCTCGTGGTCTGGACCTTAGATGAGCTTATCTCCCCAGGTCTCATAGGGGCTCGGGGAGGGTACACAGCATGTCACAGCTCATCACAGTGGCAGCACTGGGGCTGGGATTAGACCAGATTTCTGACTCTGAAGCAGCAGCAGTCAGCACAGACCCAGCCCTGTGTGCAGAGGGAGCCCCTCCAAGTGCTCGTCTTGAAGAAAGGAATGGGAGACATGCGTGGGATTCTAACTCACCCCACCACCTGTAAAATTAACTCCACACATGCTAGTATAAAGGTTCCCATCATTCTCTACTTAGCTCACTTTCTGTAAAGGTCCAGACAGTAAATATGATCTCCATTTTAACCACTCAGCTCAGCTGCTTGGGAAAGTGACCACCCACCAGACAACCGTGATGGATGTGGCTGGGTTCCAGGACAGCGTCATTCACGATGTCAGGTGGTGGACCCACACGTGGCCCACGGGCCATCATCTGGGAGCCCCAAATGATGGAGGCAGAAGGATGCACTTGTGTTTCATCAGGCATGACCAGGTTACCACCAGTGGCCCAGCGCTGGTTCACTGGTGGGAGTCACCCTCACTTGCCACGTGCTGGGTGCTTCTCCCCAGCAATTGGCTGGCACGGCCCACCTGTGCTTAGGCTGTAAGATGCCCTTTTATCCCTCTAGCTGGGATTATTCTGCCTCGGAAATCAGAAGTCTTTATGGATTTTGTTGGACTGTTGTTGGGAGTATGACAGCTCTGGGAAAGACGGCATTGTCTTCAGCAAGTATAGTTGCTCAGCCAACTCTGGATGGATGTGGAGTCTTTCTGAAGAGCCCAGCGAGCGGTGAGGGCTGAGGTGGGCGGCATATGCCTCCCTGATAAAGGCATAGGTGGGATTGGCAACAACACAGTTACATTGTAGGAGTGTTACACGTCTGTATCACTTGGAAGAAGATTCAAAATCTTGCAACTCCAAATTAACCTCGCTGAGATTAATTAGGATCAGGCATTTGATTTTTTAACAACCTAGTCTGTCTTCTCTTCAATCTGTTGCCACTGGAATTGACAGAAAGCGGGATGACATCACAGTCTTTTATTACTGTTTTTAAAGTATTTTTTCCTTACAAGTTGATTTAGGTGTAACTGACATGCAGCACTGTATAATTCTTTTGGGGGGGGGTGAAATTAAGTTTTATTTATATTTTAATGGAGGTACTGGGGATTGAACCCAGGCCCTTGTGCTTGTGAGGCCCATGCCCTACCACTGAGCTACACCCTCCCTACCCCAGACTTTTATTACCTGGTGTCTCACTTGAGCCATCAGGCAGCATCCCAGACCGGCTCCAGCATACGTCATGGCAGGCGGGGCTGGTCTCTCCTCTCCACTGGGGCTCCACGTGCTTCCTCACGGACACCGGCTCTCTGTTCTCTCCTGCAGATGGATGGTTTCTAGCCTGCTTCCAAACCCCACCTCGGCGGAGTGCTGGGCGGCCCTTCTACATGATCCTATGATTCTTGATATGGACGCGGTCCTGTCAGACTTTGTTCGGTCCACGGGGGCAGAACCTGGTCTGGCCAGAGACCTGCTGGAAGGTAGGTCAGCCTCCCCCGGATCCCCCAACCACCCTCTTGGGCATAACTGCCCTTCAACCCAGAGGTCTTGGAGATTTCTGTTACCTGATGCTTGGATTCCTTAAAAAGTAAAAGAGGTTTCTGTTACCTGGTACTTGGATTCCTTAAAAAGTAAAAGAAGGTGTTGATGATGAAATGACATTTGTTACTCTTTTTTTATATCAGTTTAATTATGACCTTTTTTTTTTTTTTAAATGGAGGCACTGGGGATTGAACCCAGAACCTCATGCATGCTAAGCATGTGCTCTCCCACTGAGCTATACCCACTTCCCACTTGTGTTACTCTAGATTTTATTTGGGGAATGGAATGGACCACACAACTCTCTACAGTAAAAGAGAAGAAGGTATTAGCTAGGCTTTGCTTTGCATTAAAGCTTATAGATGTTGAGTCAAAAATCCAGGGGTCGTGGGTATAGCTCAGTGGGAGAGCATATGCTTAGATGCACAGGGTCCTAGGTTCAATCCCCAGTACTTCCATTAAAAAATGATAATAAAATAAATTTAAAACAAGATAACAAAAATCTATCACTGGTTATTTTTTTAAAGAAAACATATTCAGTAAAACAGACATTATAGAACATTCAAGAAAAACACTTTTATTGGAGACCTTAGCTTCTTATCTTTGTCTTAGCTGAGACAAAATACTTTAGGCCGAAATTTTTGATGAAAAGAAAAAAGGCACCTAATACCCAATAAAATAGTTGAGAATAATTCACAAGCAAGAAAGCAATTCACCCTCAAGCCTTTAATGTAGATACCATTCACTCGGTGACAGTGTGCACAGTCCAGAGTTAGAACGTTTTCAGGTAGTTCTGCAGCTATCATCATCATGAAATAAAATCAGTGTTTCATTTTGGTCTCTAGAATGGATTTACTTTGTGTACTTTTGAAATTGCTTTTTTTTATAGTGGGGTGAAAAGAAGAGGTGGGAAGAATCAATTTCAGCTTCTCAGGACAGTCTTGTGTGTGAAAGGAGAGAATTTTTAAATGATTACTCTTTGCTTCAAACGTATAAACTCCTCCTTGTGAAATTAGCAAATACTCAGTCCAGTAGTGTAAGTCCGAATGAGTCCTTAATTCACTGAGGGGGAAAATAAGAATTACTGTACATTTGTATGAATGGAGGTAACTACTTAGTCCTATTGAAAATTAAGAACCACCTGCTAGACGATTCTGATAAAACAACAATACCATAGCATAGTTTTTCAATTTCCCTGAACCTCCCAGAATTTCTAACAAACTCAGGGTTTAGAATAAACTATGCCAAGAGAATGTTTGTGATGTATGTGAATTAAAGTGTGATTCTCACTTCTTGGTAGTCACATTATATAATATCTCCCTGAGAGTTTTCACTGCTTTTCTGAATTTCAGTGAGCAGTAGTGTGGGGAAGTGGATTATTAATGAGGTTGGCAGTGAGGGCTGGGTCAAGTCCAGACTCAATATTTGCTGCCTATTAGATGTAGGGCAAATGATCTTATTTCCCTTAGCCTCAGTTTTTTTTTTTTTTTCTATACATTGACCCTAACCCACCTTCTAGAGTGATGATGGGCATTAAAGTTGTGACGTAAATGTTGTGATGTGGGTGGCGTGACCAGCATATAGCTAATGCTCAAACAATAGTGGGAGAAGATCTTGTTAGTTGTTGCCTTCTTTGCAACTAGTTACTAACTTTGCCATTGCTATCTGGTTAACCTTCAGTAAGAAACAAGAGTTGTCAGCTCTTTTCTTTTTTAATTTTATTTTTGCAGGTAAAATACAGGGATGCCTTTGCACATCATTTCTTTGGGACTTCAGTCTTCGCAGACCTTTTCTCAGTTTTAGCTCCGCCTCCTGCCCTGTTTCCAATATTAAGGATTGGGGGTGGGGCTAGTTTGTCAATCGAAGAACAGAATTTTCAGAACTTGGAAGGGCAGCTTTCTCGTTTCCAGGACACTGTCCAGAGGAGTTAAACCAATTTAGACATTTCTTCCTCTAACGTCCTCTTGCCCTGACGGTGTGAGGAAGTGAGAGTTCAGGAGCTAGCAGAATGCTTTATCCATCTGCATGACCTTATTCACTGATCCGTCTGCAATGGGTGACTCCTCTGAACATCCCCACAGCTTTCCAATTCTCCTGTGTGTGCAATGGTCATTTAGGGGAGACAGTCTGAGCTACAGCAAAGGGTGGAATTGAGATGTATATTAAATACACTGAAACTAAAACCAATTTGCCTCAATTACCTGGTATTTTAAAATAATTTTTTAATAGGGGGGAAAGTTGAGTTAAAAGTTATCAATAGTTTTTTTTAAAGAAAATTTCTGTGGGCAGTTCTGAGAATTTGAACACCTTGTAGATCTGTTTGAGTACCGCCCCTCTTAGAACTGTCACATCAACCCGGTACTCCCTCCTGTTCTCTCTCTCTCTTTTTTTTTTTTTTTTTTTTGACTTGCAGTATTGTCAGGTACAATGTGTCAGTTTCTGGTGTACAGCATCATGTCCCAGTCATGCATATACATACTCATATTCATTTTCATATTCCCTGCTGGTCTCTTTTACTGCCACAGCTTCCCCAACCCTGTCCACTGGCAACCGTTGCTCCGTTTTTTATCACTTTGATTTTGTCTCTTTCAAGAATGTCATATACATAGAGTCACATGGAACCTAATCTTTTTAAACTGGCTTCTTTTCACTCGGCATAATCATTTCGAGATTCATCTGAACTGTTGTGTTTGAGTCAAGAGTTTCTTCCTTCGTACCGCTGAGTGGTACCCCTGGTGAGGGTGGACCACACCTTGTGTAGCCATTCACCTGCAGGGGGCACTGTTGTTTCCAGTTTTTGCAATTACAGCTAGAGCTGTGACCCACTTGAGAACACAGGTGTTTGTGAACATAGCAGCTTTCATTTTTCCAGGGTAAACACAGGGGTGGGATGGCTGGTTCATATCGTAAGTGTATGTTTAACTTTATCAGAACTTTATCTCTGTTTTCTGGACTGCAGTACCATTTTGCATTTCCACTCGAAATGTGTGAGGGGTCTAGCTGTTTCCCATCCTCACCAACACTTGGCTTTTTTATTTTATTCTTTTTAATATTAGCCATTCTAGTAGGTTTGGAATGGTATCGCCTCATCGTCTTCGTGTTCATTTACCTAATGTCCAATGCCACTGAATTTTTTTTCACGTTATTATTTTCCGTCTGTAGATTTTCCCTGGTGAAATATCTGTTCCAGCCTTTTGCTTGCTGATCAGCAAAATTAGGTTGCTAGAGGTTCTTTATAGCTGAATTTTGAGAGTTCATTATATATTCTGAGTATAAATCCTTTGTCAGATATGTGATTTGCAAATATTTTCTTCCAGTCTGTGCTTGACTTCTCATGCTCTTAAGAGTGCCCTTTGCAGAGCAGAAGTTTTTGTTTGCTTGTTATCTTTATTTTGAAGAATAGTTGATTTACAGTGTTGTGTTAGTTACTGATGTACAGCATAGTGATTCAGTTATAGATATAAGTATATATACTTTTTCATATTCTTTTTCATTATAGGTTATTACAAGCTATTGAATATAGTTCCCTGTGCTTTACAGTAGGACCTTGTTGTTTATCTGTCCTGTGCATAGTAGTTTGAATCTGCTAATCCCAAGAAGTTTTTAATTTTGATGAAGTCCAGTGTCATTTTTTTTCTTTCCTGGATCATGCTTTCGGTGACACGTCTAAGAACCTTTGCATAACCAGGTCATGAAGATTTTCTCTTATGTAAACTCTTAAAAGTTTTATACTTTCATGTTTTCATTTAGATCACTGACTCTTTTTGAGTTGATTTTTATAAAATAGGTGAGATTCAGGGCAGGGTTCATTTTTATGCATATAGATGTCCAGTTGTTCAAACCATTTTTGGAGATAATCTTTCCCCCATTGAATTGCCTTTGCAAATTCATCCCAAGTTGACTGAGCATATCTGTGGGAAACTATGGATGCTGGTTCTGTTCCA
Source organism: Camelus ferus (assembly GCF_009834535.1). Taxonomy (NCBI): domain Eukaryota; kingdom Metazoa; phylum Chordata; class Mammalia; order Artiodactyla; family Camelidae; genus Camelus; species Camelus ferus. Next base: position 23,822,388 of record NC_045722.1, on the reverse strand, counting down.
TGGATCAGTGTGTCCCTTCCTTTGCCAATACTACACTGTCTTGATTACTGTAGCTTTGTAGTGAGTCTTAAAATCAGCATTGGATGCTTCCAACTTTATTCTTCTTTCTCAAAATTGTTTCAAGTATCCTTTTTTTTTTTTTTTTTTTTTTTTTTTTGCTTTTCCATTTAAACTTGAGGATAGACTTACTTGTACCTTTAAAGTTTCCTGCTGGAATTTTTATTGGAATTATGTTAAATCTGTAATTCTGTGCTAACTCTGTTATATCTTCCAGTCCATGAAGTCAGTATAGCCATATTTCCCATTTATTTAGAGCTTCTTTGAGTTCTTTCATGAAGGTTTTCTAGTTTGTAGCATATCAGATCCTACACATATTTTGTTAGATTTATATCTGGGGAGGGGTTGAACTGCTGTAAATGGTATTTTTTAAGTTCAGTTTCTAATTGTCCGTTACTAGTATATGACAACATAATTGATTTTTGCACATTGTCCTTATATCCTGCAGTCTTACTAAACTTAATTATTTGTTCAAGAGTGTGTGTGTGTG